>NC_136901.1:79807981-80071511 GCF_949606895.1 Notothenia rossii | reverse complement strand
ATATCAAACAGTGTCGGATGTGTAAAGATGCAGGGAGCAGAACAACACGGTGATAATAATCAACCTCCCAGTCTGAAGTTGCTTTTCATAATGATTTTTAATTTCAGTCAACATTTCCGTTCACATTTCTTCATAAATAGTTGGTAAAAACAAATCAACCAACAGACAGTAGCCTAAAAAGTACAAGGAACCTTTGCCTCTGGTAGCTAAATAGGCTAACTCATAGGCCTGCTGCAACAGGGTTTGCCTCAATGTGGCACAGTGACACAGTTCATCAGTAAAACATTTTTGCTCTTCAGGAATAACTTGGAGTTTGACCCATTTCTCCCAGAAAGTGTTACAACATCACATTCTAGCTGTTTTTATACATCAGATATTTTTTCGCTGACCTCTGGACATGGGGCAGAAAGGTGGTGGGAATAAGAAAAAGTACTTCATTTAAATTAAGGTATAGAAAATAGCATATAAAACATATATTCCTTAAATTATTTAAATAAACTTATTTCATATATCACTGTCACGAGGTACCGTTTTTTTACATTTTATTTTAAAAGTAGTGCTGGTGGTCTGAAAATTGTCCTCATATGAGTACAATATACTTTGTGTATGCATAATATTTAATTCTTGAGAATAGGTTACAATGCAATGCTGTAACTCGTTTTGCCACTGAACGGCTTCTTCCCCCACATATTTTGAAATTCCTTCCACTAGATTTTGTTAAACACAAAAAATGTCATCTTGACAAGTTATTCACACAAAACAAGCAAATGTGTAATCAAACTGCTCTATATGCAACACCACAACAAATAACACACTTAGTTTCACAGAAGAATTACATTTAAAACAATGCAAGCTGACGGACAAAAAAACTTTTTTTATTTTTGAAGATACTGTGTTGTGACAGTTCCATTGTTGCCGATGCACACATTTAAACATACTTGCACAAAGACATTGCTGGAACTATAAAGAGTGCCATACTGGCGCATATAAGTGGGTGCTTAACCCGAATTGGAAATAAAATGCTGTCTCCTTGATTTGGAAATCATGAACTTCGCACAATCGACTAAGACCTGTATAGGAGTGCAATAGGCTGATGGATTTGTTCTTTTTTTAATACTGAGTTTATGCTACGAATTGACATCTATTTCTGATACTAGAAAAGTAAAATACACAAAAAAGTTTAACCAAAAATAAAGATATCAACAGAACCCTTTTTATAGCTTCTCAGCTCAACTGAACTCAGTTCTACAATGTCAATGATTTACATGTCAATGGTCTCATAAAGAAAATAAAAGTGACGGAAATATCTGCATTATATATAGACAAATCCATAATATTCATATAGATGATTTCTTCGATCCAAATAAGACACATATAGGCCTATTGGTTAAAAAAAAAGGAGAAGGATACAATCGCGATGTTGGAGCTTTAGAGTTTATCATGTGTTCAATGTTAAGCTGGTTATGACCAAAACTGTACAGTTCTTGTTAGAAAACACTTCCATAAATATCATTTAAGTTTCAGAACTCATACCCATAATTAAATTACAAATTGATAAATATGGCATCATGGATATGTATTTACAACGGTATTAACAAAAGGCAACGTTATATTTAACGGTAACAATCGTAACCTAATACCACATTTCTCCACCTGAAAACGGACGTTGACAATAGATTCGACCCCATCAAACAAGGAAATACATTCACGAGTATAATATTTATTTAGGATTTTTTTTCTGTGTTCAAGTTCATGACAAAGACTTTGGCACGTTTCTTAAGACTGTCTGAAGTTCCAACAATCAATTGAAGAGGCGACAATAGCGCGTCACCGTCATATAAAACAGTGTGAAATATTCTTCCTTTTTATTCTTTTTTTTAAATAAAAATTTGAGAAAATACATAAAATGAAAAATAAAACATTTTTTCTGTAAACTAAAAGATAAAAAAACATTTATTTATACTGAGAAAGTATTGAGTTCTATTTATTCATGATTTTTGTTTGATTTCCTCAAAACTGCGCAATACAAGTCACATTTTGCGATCCTGAGAACGTACGTGGCCTGCTTGGTGCTGGCTTTTGCTCTCATGTCCTGTCGTCGTTGTTGTTGTTGATTCCCCAATCCCATTTGTGTGTGTCTGACAGCGTGTATGTGTGTGAGACTGTGTTTGTGTTTGTGTGTGCGCATGTGTGTGTGAAGAGAACAGGAATAGTTTTTCAGTTGTTTTTTTTATCCTCAACTCCGCGGTCCACATTGAGAGATGGTTTGCTCTTCCGACTTCAAACGTACCATTCATTAAAGTTGGGTGCCAGTCCTTCGCTGTGACCAGACGTGTTTTGCACCGCTAATGGCGGTGTTTTTGTCGGGTCTTCCGTGTTGGCCGAGACCAGCACTGGTGGTGTGGACGACTCGTATCCAGAGCTGGCTGCTGGAGACGATTCGGATGCTTGAGACTCATGTACCTGAAAAAAATAAAAATAATTAAACACTAAGAATAACGTATACTACTATTATTATATGCCCCAGTCCTTGTGAAGTGGCTAGCAGGGTGTTGGATTTAAATGCGGATTAACTCTGGATGTTGTAGAGCTTCTATAACACACATACAATTTAAAACAGGCACGGTAACTTCTACACTGCAAAATATGTCCAAATCAATGCTCCATTAACGTGCATCGTAACAAGTATTTTTCTTTTTAAACTAAAAATATTTAAATGTCAAGAGAATACATTTAGACGCATGTATTGCTTTAAACCAGGCTTGTTTTTTTTTTAATTAATGCAAAATAGTTTCAAACCGTAAATCTAGAGTGGCAGGCATGGGCTACACTTTATTCACAGATAATTCACTGATATATTCAAATAGTTTAATTGTGATTTTAAGTTGGCCTATCCCTCTACTCTATAACATCTTAAATGTTTCTTTTTTTGTACCGAAATAGTGCTGTAACAGCTTAAGAAATGCCTGAAGTTGTGATAGTTCCTGTCTGTTGCAGGGGGGTGGGGGGTGGAGAGTGTGTGTATATGTGTGTTAATGTGTTTAAGGAGTAATGAAGACGTTAATTACCTTCATGTGTTTCCTGAGAGAGCTGGGGTGTGTGTATGACTTGTCGCACACTTTGCAGATGTATGGCTTGTCTGATGTGTGCACATGCATGTGCTTTTTCCTGTCGCTGCTGTTGGCGAAGCGTCTGTCACAGCCATCAAATTCACACTTAAACGGCTTCTCACCTGCAGGATTAAACACACACCATGAGTTACCCCAATGGCCCGAACAAACAAACTCCCATTGTAACACATCATGTAAAGCCGCAGCCCGATGTAAATGGTCTGCAGCGTATTATATAACAAGAGTAACCTACATTTTCTGGGCGACATGGATACAGCTACACTACTACACTCTGCTCTGTCAGGCTTTATTTATTCAAGAGGCCTGCTCCTTCATACTACTACTGGCCTGCTCCTTACGTCTGCTCGTATAGTAAACATTGAATCAACAGGGCATCTTCTGCACTATATGATAGCTGAACAAGGACAATAATTAGCTACAAACTGATTCCTTATCATTTTATATAAAGTTCAGAAGGCACAAGAGGTAGTCTATAGCTCTAAAGAGCACTTTAACGTGAATACATGCGTAAAGTATCTTTATATATCTCATCCAACTTCCTAGCAGAAAACTACAGGGATTAAGGGTTAACATAAAGAGTTGGATAACAACAACACATTTTTCTTGAATTATCATGCTAATAATAATGTATCGCTTTGTTTATTATGAACTGCACTACAACTATTTGAAAACTGGTCAGCTGGATACATGTGGGCCCAACTTCTCAGATGGTTATGTAAACAACAAAATATGCACACATTTGTTAGCACTCTAAAACAGGCAGGATTCAGCATTTCTAAACATACAAGCCTTACTTTAAAACAGTGTTATTTTACGCATGCTTTTGCCGGTGCCTACCTGTATGTGTTCTTTTGTGGATTTTCAAATTTTCCGATCTGGCGAATATTTTCCCACATCCGGGGAATGGGCATGGGAATGGTTTTTCTCCCGTGTGCACACGGATGTGGTTGACGAGTTTGTACTTGGCCTTAAAAGATTTCCCTTCTCTCGGGCAGTCCTCCCAAAAGCAGATGTGGTTGCTCTGCTCCGGGCCGCCAACATGCTCCATGGACACATGAGTGACCATCTCGTGCATTGTGCTGAACGTCCTCTCGCAAGTCTTTTTGGGTCTGTTCATCTGGTTCTCGTCAATCCATTTGCAGGATAATTCTTGTTTAATTGGTTGTCTCATGTATCTAAAGAAGGCCCCGGGACCGTGGTGTGTCGGCACATTCATCCCCATGTTCATGTTGATGGGATGGCTGTAGTTGTGGAGCTGAGCCCCGTAGTGGTCCGTCCGAGGGCTCGCAACCGGACGGTACGGATCAGGTCGTCCGAAAATGTCCCCACGTAAGCCAAGATGCATTTGGCTGTTAACAACATGTCCACTCGGTGAACTGTGGCTAACCCCCTGGTCGTGAAGTCCTGGAAACAACAGATGTCCGGGGTTATCGCTCATCCCGGGCGGACCGTGGAGGCTACCCGCCGAAGCTGCAAAGAGCCCATGCTGTGCGCTCGGCCCCGTGGACTCTCCAACACCCCGGTTCCGGAAGAGAAAGTCCCGTGTTGAATTGAAAGCTCCCCCGCCGTACGAGCCCACCTGCCCGCCGTGAGTGTGTCCCAGGGCAGCTGCATATCCAGTGGCTTGCGGGGTGAAAGCTGATGTCTGACTGGAGGCGATATCGTGTGCCACGCCGGGGCTGATTTTGAAAGCTGCGGAGTGGGGGGGATCGGCGAAGGGATTCAACCCCAGACCCGGGTCTCTGTTCCCGAGGTCGTGGTGCCGTGGTGTACCGAAACCCCCGACTCCTAACGATGCAAACTGCGGACCGCTATCAAGAAGCATAGTCATGAGCTTGAAGCAAATTTAGGAGAGGGGAAGAAAACAAAATTAAAATCCAGTGCAGCGGAGCGCGCAAGCTGCAGACACCGCGCAGAGATTTACCACGTTTTACGAAAATCCTAAAATAAAAAACAACGGGGCAAAAACGGTGAAAAATCCTATGCGTAAAGAGTTGGGAGAAAAAAAACTCCCGTTGACTGCGATCCGTGAGAAAGAGGATCAAACTTCCCCCCCTTTCCAGCCGGATGATGTCCTTGGACTGATAAAGTCAATCACTCACTCCCCGAACATAAATGAACTCAGGAGGCAGTGCTACGACAGCCAATGAGCGCTCAGCTACCCCTCTGACACGTGACTGCGAAGGAGGGTGTTAATTGGCTAGATTTCTGGTGATTGGCACAGTTTGGTATTGAAGATGGCAGGTCGTCTCAATTGGTTTCATTTGATTGGCTCTTACAGGCATTATTTTGCAGGTAAAGCGGAGCACTAGCTCAGATCCTACATGTGTTATGTGCAGAGCATGTCTCATGCAGCCTTGCATGGTTTTATATTCCTCAGAAACTACCAGGCAGTTTTATAAATAAATATACAAATAACTGGATCAGTTATTATGCCACCCAGCAACAACTATATTTCTAGAGTGGACCACTCTATTATTTCACAGTATACAGCAACGAACTAACACTGCATACAAAAACGTTTTTGGTTAAGCCTTTTGAGTTTTTTCAAACATATTTAAAACGTTATAATACATGTTGAAATGCCTGCTATTTAACATCTCTCTCTATCTATCTACCTATCTATCTATCTATCTATCTATCTATTTATTTATCTATCTATCTATCCATCTATCTATCTATCTATCTATTTATCTATTTATCTAATGTAGTTTATATATCATTGACTCATCTCTTATTCTTCTCTTTCATGTGACCAGTTTAGCTCTTATTAACTGAAAACTTGAATGTACTTGGCACAGTTCCAAACTGTGGCTTTCTTGAAGCCGCTTGAAAGGGGAGGGGGGTATTTTTTTTTTGCAAAAGCTCTATAGGGTGTAAGACGGTGGAATAAAAGGCAGAAAGAAAGATGGCAGTAATTGTAATATCCTGAGATTTTTTAGCTCAGCCAAAAATTCCTGCCATTGAGCAAGTTTCACAGGGCTGCCACTGACTCGCTGCAGGACACATAAAATCTGATCAAGTTCAGAGACGCGCTGAGTCTTTCAAGCGGCGCTTTTTAACTCCAAGCCATTCACATCCTTTCCCCCTCAATCTGTCCCAGGAAGGAGCTCACATTCTTTATTTTAAGGGATCTGGACAAAAAAAATCTTCAAATCATTCCTTCATTCTGCCTTCGCCCTCACCCTACCGCATTCACCCCAGAACATTTCCTCGAGAAAGAGTTATAGATTGAAAAGGTGAGTTTTCTTACTTCTCCGTCGTCCGTCTGTTAGTACCAGGGGCCATGAGGCAGGCCTGTGTGGACTGCACGGTGGCGAAGTGCAAACATGTAGCCTACAGTGTATTATATTTAGCCGGTGGAGGTTTCATGGTTTTTAGTTTTCTTGAAGTGAACATAGCCTGCTCGTTGTTTAGGCCTGTTACTCGTATGTTAATTTAAATGTTGCAAGGACCTGCATACCTCTGTTTTTTTATGGAAGTCGCGCACATTAGTACAACACTTGCGCTTTTTGCACATAACCTCGACAATTTGTCTTGAAGCAAAAACGACGAATGAGACTAACTTCATCTCTTTTTCCTCCGTAAGCTGCTCTCTCCCTCTATCTCCCATTTTCTCCCCCTCCCTCTGTTTGCCTGCCTCTTTCTCCCTCTCTTTTCTCCCTCTCTCCTCTCTCTCACCACGAATACATAGCCTCTCACAGTTTACTCCTCCCTTCACTCTCACACACACACACGTCCTCTCACGGCACACCATGCGCATGCACGAAAACACACACAGTAAACCATTAGCACACACACACCAACACGTAGCCTACAAAGAGACACACACACACACACACACACACACACACACACACACACACACACACACACACACACACACACACACACACACACACACACACACACACACACACACACACACACACACACACACACACACACACACACACACACACACACACACACACACACACACACACACACACACACACACGCACACACACACACACACACACACACACACACACACACAGTTAACATAGTTTGCCTTTGCAGTTTTGCAGTATGAGATTTATGGCGACCTTTGTGATCTTTCACAAGTGACAAGCAGCCTGTTAAGTTTTCCTCTATTCCCTCCGTATTTTATTGGCTTGTTGAAACGTGTAGGCCCCATACGCCACTTAGGGTCATGTGCCGTGTATTTGCAGCCACATTATCACTATGGAATAATAACGTAACATGGTTTAGATGAGTCACAAATGTTTGTGAGCGACAGCAGCAGCTTCGGCAATGCTGAGAAAAAGAGAAGCTGTCATCAAATAGACCTAAGAGCAACTGTTGCCTGTCTAAAAATCTAAAACTAAAATTACTGCAGATCTCTTCAGGTGTTCTGGTATTTATTAAAACGGTATTTATTATGTAATTAATTCTACAATTGTGGATTGTCAAGATTTGAACTTAAAACATCGATGTTCTAATTGTTTTGTCAACCCCGAATACGAGGTTGCACGAATAGGTCATATATTTGTATTTATTTTTTGGTAAAAAATAACAACCCAAAGAATCAGACTGCTTTGCTGCATAAATACTTGTTTTGGTGAACAATAGAAAATGGAGAAACTTAAAAACAGGGGAAAGTGCTTCACAGGCCTTTTTATAGTGCTGCACTTTTGGTAGGCATTTGTCTCACTCACACCAGCCATTTTCCCCCCAGAATATTTCCCCCGCTCCTCGGGCATGCCGCCCTTCAGATTTTCACTTCTTTTTTGACATGTCTATTACCCTTAATTCTTTTACATTTTACACCGTTATATTTTCTAGTTTTGCAACCACTGACATTATTGTTCAAACCGTTAGAGATGTGAGTTTCAATTTCGCAAAACGATTAATTGAATATGCTTAGTGGTTTAGGTGTTTTCTTTGATTGCAATGTTGGACACAGTCTAAAATATTTAATGATCATTTGCACGTGGGTGTAATGCAACGTGCTAAATTATCACGTTATTCTGCAGCACTATTTAGACTATAAATTGATGATTTAGTTATCTCTGCTGGGATTACCTCATAGGGCGTTTGGATAGCCCATTGGTTATAACATAAGCTTCTTCAAACTGAGCATGCGCGTTACCTTAAAATATCCCCATATTGTACTGTGCATACCTCTTTGACAGTAGGCTATGCCCATGCTGTTGGAAAAGAGCAGAACATAACCATCAGCCTAAATGGTAAACAACTCACATTTATACATTTATTCTAACTAGATGTGTTGAGTCAGCAGTGTGAAAGTGTTTTAAATGCATAATTTGAAAAATGACTTGACTTGGATGCATGATCATGTTCTTATATAAAAGAAATGTGCCTATGGCAGCCCAAACGTCTGGATAATTTTCTTATAGCAATGTTAAGTAGTTATTTTTTTAGTCCATGTTGTCTGGCCTGAAGCCCATGGCTGGCTCAGGCCGCTTGTGCTATAGAGATTGTGGACTTAAAGTTAACTCAATAGTGACCAGACAAAAGGGAAATCTTCATCAGTCGCAAAAGCATAGCCCGAAAGTACGTCCATGTATTCAATACCACTGAATATGAATACGTTTTCTGTATATACATGAAAGAAATTGCAATGTATCCCGGGACAGTTAAATGAATATCACTATTTTTGTTTAAATGAGCATTGGGCTGAATGATTGTGCAGGTTTTGCTGTGGTTTAATTTGGCATCTCTTATAGGTTATGGGTTGATACAATACTGCAATGCATGGTTGTGTTCGGTGTGCTGCATTAGGTGCATTCTCCATGACACTTTTTCCCAGTTCTATAATATTCTGCAGAGCCCTTAGACTCATGCTCTGGTGTGCCCTCATACAATTGAGTAAATATCATACATTCTAAGATTAAAATACATTTAGATTCACATTTGTTTCGGCAAAATTACATTTTTATGCATGCACTTGTTTCGGAAATCCTTAACCGTTCACAAAACTAAAATGTACTTTATACATTGTATTGTATTTTAAAACACACTCCTATAATCAAATGTTATTTTGAATATCCGTGCAAGTGTAGCGGGTGATAATTACATGGAATTTGCAGCCTTAGATACTGAAGTTTTACATGACGAAAGACAATTTACTGTCTTGTAATTTGGAATTTCACAATGTGATGCTTGACTTTATTGCATTGTTATCGGACACATTTTGTTGCTGTGTATTTGTTGGTTCGTCATAGGAGAAACATTCATGTTTCAGGGGTTCATATTGCCCTATGAGGGTTTATACTTGCATACAGTACAATAACTCCACAGATCGGTGTTTATTTATCATATATTATCTGGTCAGTTGGGTTTGAGTGACTGCGACAGTACTGCAGTAGGTGTTCACCTTCCTATTTCTGATGGAGAAGGCTAATTGACTTCTTGCTGTGATTTACTGGAGCATCAGTCTGCAAATGGACTCGTCCCAAACCTGTTAATTCATCTACATTTCATAAAGTCATGGAAAGACTGCACACTGCCATTCTTTATCAATTGTAGTATCTCAGCACCACTCACTACTCCACACAAATATATGCAGTTGTTTAAATGGTACACACACATGCAAAACACACACATATACAGGCATTAGTTGTACCACATATATGAACATTGTAACTCTGTGTCAACACACACACACACACACACACACACACACACACACACACACACACACACACACACACACACACACACACACACACACACACACACACACACACACACACACACACACATTTGGGATATTTGATATGATAATTTTATCTTCCTCATGCTTTTCTTTTTTTGAATTTTTAGTTAAACATTGACAATACACACTATGCTAACACCTGGTGATTTATAAACTGACTGTGAGTAGTTTATTATGAATAAACATGCATATTGACATGTATATTTATATTAAGCTAGTATATGTTTATCGCCTTTGTTCAAAGACTTTACCCAAAAAAGGAAATCATGTTTCTTTCAAACAATTCTTCGCAACACAATCCCGGGTAAAGAAATGCAACTCGCTGAATTTTCAGTCCAGTCTTCTACACAGTGGTATACTGTAACTCTTGTCTTCTGGCAGTTGATTTCTTCTTCTATTACATCTCTTAATATTGCCCTTTGTCATTCATTTGGTCCATTTTCAGTGTACTGGAAGTGACTGGGATCTTATGTAAAGAGTATTGCCTGACATGAGTGTTTTGATAGTTGGGAGTGATATTTTGTGTGCAACAGTCACTAAGATTGGGTCTGGCCTGTCAAGCAACCAACATAAGTGACCACACTCATAAAGCTGGAGGGTTGGAAGGGATTGCAGATGTCAAAATGCTAGAATTTGTAACAATGTACATATTGAAACTAGAGTTTATGTGTAGTTTCCAAATATATAGGACACAGATTTGGTTTCATGTATTAAATATAACAAATAAAACCGGCAACATTCCTTAGTAAGATAACAAATCCTACAAGCAATAGTTAATTGCGGTTTATATGTGTATGTCTTGGCCATTACTATAAGTGCATTGTTTATCCATGTGAAGAAACATTTCTATTCCAACATTTATTTTTAAGAAATTGAAATGTTGATGAAAGAATTTGCAATTTTACAAATTACATAATTATTTTGTTTGACTACATTTTCATACTTTATTCCAGTAAAATTCATAAAATGATCATTTATAGAAAACTCCTCATGAGGCTAATGTATAATTGTATGTTGAAATATGGATGCTATGAGCATTTACATTTAAATCATCTTCGGCCTTTTGACTAAATATTACAGTTCAAGCTTCAGTTATGAAATAGGTAAATAGTAAACAAATCCCTGTGAGTTTATTAGTGTGAAGGTGAGCCAAAACAGCTTTACAGAATGGATGTATTAAATAATAAAAGAGTCCTTTTTCGTGTTTTCCTCATTGATGCAAATAAGGACCTGGAGTGATTTGGGGTGCAGGTCTGTCAGACCTTTCCGCTTCTGAATGACAGATTGGAAACTTTCAGTCTATTGGCCTTCAACCCTCCATCATTTTCGGAAATGCATCGGGTTAAAGGTTGACAAACATGAGCGTCCATTACAATCATGACAGAATTAGGCCAGCTCTGGGCATGTCTACTATTTTGCGGCACTTAATGTCAAGTGGGCCCCTTGCTTTGTCTCTGCCTAGGATCCACTGCAGGTGGCGTCAGCATTACAATGAGGAAACGGATTTTTTCCAAATATTTTATCTTAAGAAAATATTGAAAAATTGCAGTAAGTCTTTAGAATTAGGTTTCTTCCACCTTGAGCTGCACTCCGAAGCCAACACCACTTCGTTAAGATTTATATTAAAGAAACAGATAAAAAATGTGGCTAAACTGGTCTATGGGAGAAAGTTCGCTGATCAGATCGGAGCAACGTCAAAGTGAGGAGACGTGCAGAAATATGTGCTGCACTGAGGAGCGCGCAGAGCTGCTGTCCTCACAGCACCCCAAAGTGAGAAAGTTTATCAGTTTCCCATGAACAGTGGAGCCTATCCACTGCTGTATGTCACGTTTTATAATTTACTTGTTACGCAAACAGGTGTACGTCTGTGCTAACCTGCATGACGCATGGTGCACGTTTGATGATTTTTTATTTATTAAAGCTTAACGAAAAGGGTGTGATAATAGTTCACGTTGGATTCAAAAGTAAAATAGTACACCATGTTCTGCAGCATTCCCTTAAGACACCGCTGGGATGTGAAATCATATTTTCGAATAAGATAAATAGGAGCTTTGGTGGTCTGATGTCATTTAGGCCAGAACTAGCCTACTTGTTGCTTTATTAAAGTTATTTTCTCTTTGGAAATGGAGCCACAAAGTAGTTTTGTGCTCTAATTAAAATGCAGCGTGCATGTAACGCAAATATAGGCTACTCTTACCTTCATGAAAGTTGAGTAAACTGTTGTAAAAAATAAATAATGTTTTTGGTCGCTAATCACGCACAAAGACATCATTAGTCCTATTAAAATAAATAATTTCAAAAAAACTGCTTTAATCGTTAGAATTAGTTTCATGCCATTTTCACCGTGCTGAAATGTGCACTACACTCAAAATGAAAGTCTTGACAATAATTGGTCTGGACACGCTCTGGCCAGTCTCTCTATTATTCTTACAGGGCAGGATTGGGACATTTACTTTGGCAGGGTTTCCAGCGAAATAAAAGCCGGTAGATATGCAGTGATAGATAGTGTTGTGTTTTGCTCATGTCTGCATTTAATCACTTGACTTTTATCAGATTATTAGTATCACACATTAACCTTTGCATTTATCATATTTAGAGATGGGATCTTATGAGAAGGCGTTTGCAGTTACAAAGGCAGCAATATTTGCAACTATCGCGGCACATTTCAAAGCATTTTCTCTGCGATATTTGAAAACGGAGTCGTGCAGTGAACGCCTGCGTGTCCCTTTTAAAACAAACCCAGCGCCTGTCAATCACCGCGCATTCCAACCAATCCCAAAGCCCCCTTTTTAAAAGCAGGTTTGCCTGCTGTGCTTTTATATTGCACCATGGCCTGTTTCGAAGCATTTTTACTACCACGGTTATTGCCACAAATCAAGAGGGCAAAGTGAATGGCATGGGACTCACACCAACTTTAACGAAATTGAGTCTGGTTCCTTCTTCTGCGAAGTTCACGGCCAAGAATTTCACATGCAGATGATATACAAACAAGGAAAAATGGAAAGAGGCTTTCTAGGTGTATCCTGAGTGCTGAATTCGTTGATTTTGCAAACTCATAGCCAAACTAACAACAAAACATGACGAGCCTTTCGAGGTTTAGTGGCTGCCCTCTCTCTTGCGTCAACCCCGGGGAGAGCAATACTGATCCCAGCATGGTGCTGCCACCTTTGGCAGGAGAGCACATGGGACTCCCCACTGGCAGTTCCTTAAAACTCTGCCCCTCGCACAATTTGCGAGACTATCCCGAGACGAGGTCCAGTGCATATGCTGACCATTCGGTTCCCAATTTTTCAAACTCTGGATACCCCAGCCACCGGTTAGAGCACAGCCCCAGGGGCATTATCATTGGAGCCAATCTTTCTGGAGCCGGCATGCCACCCGTCACTGATCAACTGGCATCAAGACCTAACCAACATGGCGGGATTGGAAGGTATCGTGACTTTTCCGGCTACAGGGATAACAGAAGCCATGCTTTTTTCTCAAGTTATCAGGAGCAGGCCCACGCGTCCACCGATGCATCTCGAGATTTCGGCGGGCAGATGATGCTGGGTCTACCTGGAGACCTCCTCAGCCGGACTCACCCTTATGGCCAAACTATCAACCCCAAGGGAAACAGCCAGCAGCTTGTCTCGCAATTCCTGGGGCTGTACAAACCCCTCAACATGGCAATTCAGCGTGGAGGAGGCGACGCTTTCTTCAGATGCTCTAAACAAACAGTGAAGCATGAGCTGGTGTGCAAGTGGAGTGACGGCCAAGAGGGGGCTGGGAATATGTCTTGCTCCAGAGCCTTCGGGACCATGTATGAACTTGTCACCCATGTGACAGTGGAGCATGTCGGAGGACCAGATCACTCTGAATATGTGTGCCACTGGGAGAATTGTGCGAGGGACAGGAAGCCTTTCAAAGCCAAATACAAGCTGGTGAACCACGTCAGAGTCCACACAGGGGAAAAGCCCTTTCCCTGCCCCTTTCACGGCTGTGAGAAAGTTTTTGCGAGATCAGAAAATCTAAAGATCCACAAGAGGACTCACACAGGTTAGTTAATAAACACACGAAAGCACAACATGTGATGATGCTGATAATTATCATAATTATAATATTCGAACCATACTTTTTAATAAGGGTAATTTAAATAAAAATGTAGTGAGTGTTTTTAACTTTCAAAACACAATGAAAAACTCTTTCATTAATATTTATGAGTTGGTCTGTTTTTTTCATTCATATTTCATTAAAACAGATTTTGGAAATGATAGCAATTCCGTCTTATTATTGTTGTGTTTTGTATTATTTTTGTATTGCTATTTTATTCTTTTTATTATTATGTTATATATTTAATATAGTGTAGTGTGTTTTTTAGGCCTACATTGTTCTAAATATGTTTATATTTAAAGCTGCTTCTCGCAGTCGTTGTTTTGTTGCCTTATTTTGATGGAGAAATGCATGCTCAGGCAGATCAGTGAGCAATTGGAAACGAGTATAGTCTGCAGGCCTAGTGGTTTGGGTGCCTCTCCCACTTCATTCAGGGAAATTATTAAATAAATGCCGGGACACCGGAGAGTTGTGACGTAGCCGTTACGCTGCCTCTGCCTCCCAGGGATTCATCTCCTCATAGCAGAGCACCTCACACTGTGATGAAGGAGGAAATACAAAAATGTGAACGAACGGATGACCCTCAATCAGCAAAATGAAACGATTATTAACAAAAAGAGGAGAATATTAAAAAGCTTATTTATTAACGGCTTCATTATTGTTTAATTTCGATCGATTTGACTCTTTACTTTACCCAAAGATATGTTTTTCGTTTTAAACTGGCTTTATTTGGCCTTCCCTTTCCCTATGAGCACATATATTATATCTAATATAACAAGGATTTAATCTGCAATCTTATGTTGTTCTTAATTGTACACACATTTCCGGGATTGTGAAAACGTGAACTCACAAGGTGTAAGGATACTAACATGATGGCATTTAAGTGTAAAATATAACGAACGAGTGATGGCCTTTACAGAAAATGACTGGCATAAAACCGACTTATTAGGCGCCCTCTTTTAATCTTGGTTAACAATAGTTTTACAAATGTAAGCAACACAATAGAGACAGAAAATGGACGTTTCCTGATATTAGATTTGACTGCACATGCGTAATATGTTGTTAATTAGACCTAATTTATGTGGGAAGAATATACTAAGATTTTTTTTTATTCAAAAAGATACAAATCCATTTAGATACAGGCATATCAACTTTTAAAGCTTTTTTAATCAATTTGATCTACGAGTCCATCTCTAGTCCGCTGCAGCAGGACGTATTTCGCCGCTGCAGGCAATTTTGTGCAGAAAGATCAATTAGCATTTTGATAGCCATTATTCATGTTTTGCATGATAACTTAATTCAAACAAATCATTACATTTGCGGGTCACAGGTTTATCATAATATAATGCATGTTCAACTACAGCCTTATTGATTCAGTCCACAGAGAAACGGCCTCACACTTGTTGCGAACAGGCAAAGTTTCAGCAACTATAGTTTAACTCTCAGTTCATGACCCATAGCAAGTTTTTGCACACAATTAATAATTTGCTCTCACGATGAGGCATTTTTCAACCAGGGCTGAAAAAGGGGCTCAGTGTTTGTAGTTGCTGGTCAAAGCTGAAGATCAGACAGTAATTTCACACTATCGAGTAAAGCCTCGATGTGCATTTTTTCTGTTTTGCAGGCTCACTTTTTCTATAACATGGTGAAATGGAACACGGTTTAATAACCTAGGCTAAATCAGGATAAACACTTAGGGCAGGAACAGCATGCACCGGCCTGTCAGTATTTTCTAACTTGCCGTCATTTCTCTGTTTGCACGTTTTAGGTGAAAAACCTTTTAAATGTGATTTCGAGGGCTGCAACCGGAGGTTTGCAAACAGCAGCGACAGAAAGAAGCATTCTCACGTGCACTCCAGTGACAAACCCTACATTTGCAAGGTCAGGGGCTGCGACAAGTGTTACACCCACCCGAGCTCCCTGCGAAAGCACATGAAGCTCCACTGCAACAAGGCTCAACTCTCCAAAAGCGATGACGCGCGTCCCGGTGACGGGGGTCACATCGCGGAGACCAGTTCAACCCGAGTCTCGGATGGAGCCCATATCAGCCCTCCTCTGCCCCCAACCTCAACTCAAGATGTCCCCCTATCCCCAGAGAGTCGAGACGAGTCGACCCAGAGGTCACGTTTCCATCACACGTTTGACAGCAGTTTGGACTACTCCACACACAGGTCACAGCCCCTCTTGGACCCTTTGTTGCTACAAAGAGGCAGCTACAGGTCCCAGTCCTCCCAGTATCCCTGCGGCCAGACAGGTCACACTTTCGCCCAGAGCTCAAGGACTTTCCACACCGCGTCTCCCTTTCAAAAAAGTATTGTCAATGGATGGTACACATGCCACAGCGGTGTGGACTCTTTCCCACCAAAGCAATGTAACAACATCCCCTCGTCTCTCTGAGTTCTTGATGGGACGAATGCGGGTGAATTACACTTTATCGGACCTATTTTGTCCAGGTTATAGCCTAAACAACTTACAGCTGTATCTCTATTCTCTGTATTTTCGTGAATGTTGTATACCCAATATTTTGTGACACGTCAAATCATCCTGGGAAAATTTAGCTTTATTTGTTGTTATGGGGTTGGGTTTGGCTTTCAGCCTAAACACACATCCCCCGCAGTGGGTTATAGGAACTTTTACAGAGTGTATTTGCCTAATTGTTCGCTGTGTTACGTAATTATTAAAGATATCTATCTTAATCGAGATAAAAAATGACAAAGGATTTTATGGAAATCTGCGTGTTGAGTCTTCTGGATACATAGGCTATTACTAGAAAGTAAAAGGAGATGTCCTGCTGAATGTAGCCCTATGTGTAGGGGTCGTTGTTTAATGTAAAGTAGATGTAATGTATGTTGGTATGATAGAAACATTATTCAAGTCTTTATGTCGCAAGATGAAATACATATGATAAATATATTTTCTCAACCAGCCTGCGCTATGGGCCTGCAGCATATCTGTAATTAAAATACTGCGAGGCTCAGTACGTTTCTTCCCTCCCCTTGATTAAGTTTCACTTTTCGCCCCTTTTCATTACATATTCGTATTCTTGTTTGTATTATATGTATATTTCACATTTCTGTGCAAAGTAAGACCAGTGTTCGTTATACTATTAAACACGTTTAATTAGCATAACGTTATACTGTACATAAACCTACTGTATAATTAATTATGTATTCTATATTTTATTAAAGTGTCTATATTCTCTTTGATCAGGCGTGTGTGGTTAAACCCTATCAATGCAATTTTATCACATTATTTTTTCGTTTTTACTAATTTTATTCTTTGTAATAGCCCATGCCACATTTGCAGGTTTGCAGTTTTGTGCAAACTAAAGCACCGCCTGGATACAGCGGGAGGCAATCTGCTTTGATTAAGGTAAATCTCGTGTAGGCCCAAGTAGAGCGTATACATGCAATAAACTACAAAATAAAATAACATTTAACAAAAATACTCAAATCCGGCGAAGTGTGATGGTCATTACATGAACGACCGGTCCTCTCGCAACCTCATGGCTTCAGACTTTGCTTTTCTTACCTGCGTGAAAAAAATGTGCGTTTTTTTTTTACATACAGGTGTATTGGCATAAGGTCACGCCCATTCTGTCTTTGAATGAGGCGAGCCCTCGTGCGCCTTTGCTATCCTAATAATCAACATTGCTATTCGATTTCTGCTTACGCACGCACGCACGCGCGCACGCACACACACACACACACACACACACACACACACACACACACACACACACACACACACACACACACACACACACTTAAACATCTCACTTTGAGAGAAAGCTGCAAACACACAAGTGTAGTCTTAAAATATTGTGTTGTCCCAATTCTAATAAATAAACGCACCATTATTATTCCTATACTTTTCTATTGATATTTCATACAAAAAAGCTAGTTACTCTATAAAGGCTAATTTACATTGGAAAATAAATGAGCTCCTCAATTCGAGTCTGAATTGATATCATAGTTTTCCACTGTTCAAAAATCACAATACCACTAGGATAACACAGATATGTGGTGTTCTGTTTGATATTAATTACCCTTAAAAGTTTTCGATAAAACTTAAAAAAGAAAAAAAGAGATTTCCTGGGTTTAAAATACACACAGAGTAGTTCAATATTATCTTCACTCCACATATAAGTAACAGTCCCTGATATATTTGTTCATGTTTGCTTGTTTTTTGTAACTTTTGGAAAGCACATTTCAACAAAAACCTTCTGATATTAGAGAAATTAGCTCAGTAGATCCTGCCTGTCTGTTTCTTTACTTGCAGAGATTGAATTCAGTTCCGTTATTAGTCCTGGTGCAGAGCTAATATCATCTGCAATGAGTTATTATTCTCATATAGCTCATTCTCCATTTGTCCTGGTTTACAAATTACACCTCTCTCTAACAATAATAGTTAAAAGGGAGGGTTATTAGCTGAGTGATCAGGTTGAAGTACAGTTAATTGGACATGTAATGGTCTGTAGCTAAAAGTGATTCTGTTCTCCTCCCGCTCAGGAAAGTACTGCAATAGCTTGATTACTGTGGAGGTCAGATGGGTCAACATTTTAAAGAAAAAGGTAATGAAAAAGAAAAATCTCTGCTCCCCTGTCAGTAGAAACAGCTTTATACTTTGTACCTGTATGTATGGATGTCAGCATTTTATACCCTTAAACATACAGATGATGACTGCCATTATATATACCAATTTGCTTCACACATATCAAAAGGAAATCAGGTCAAAAGTGCATTAATTCAACATCTCTTTGAAATAAATGCTAACAGTGATCTGACAGCTAACGAGATGTAATAGGGATGTTCTTTATTCCAGTGAAAGGATTTGATGGAGGTGCAGTTGTCTGGATGGCTACAAAAATACTTGAGGTGATGCTCCAAGACTGTATTAGAAGATTTTCTTTCTTCCAGTGTAGACTGTATTACCGCTAATTCACATTAGGTTCTTTAAAGTTCATATGAATTTGAATAAGGTGCTGTTATTTGCAGTACATGCGGGATAGACGCTTATATTATTATTGTTGCAGCATTCATACTATTTTTAAAAACATATATTTTTAAAAACGATACAGTTTTTAACCTCTGTCAGTTATGAGCGAAATATTACACTGTTAGCACATTTGAATGATTCTCCAGATTTTGCAATTCTGGGATGAAATTGTTTTTGCTCTGTGTGCTGGTTAAAAGTGGATGCTGCACCACACTCATGAGGATACATCTTTGGGGACAGTCAGATATTTTTTAGTATGCATTTTGCAGATTCCGTTTGAGTATGACTGCAGTTAATTTTAGCTTTAGCTTTCCAAGAGGCATCCTTCTGAAAGTCATCTGCAAGTTTAAGTATCTGGATAACTTCGACAATAACATTAACATTAATTGACAAGACAACAACTTCGTAAATCAGTTTCTTAAATCTGATTTTGCTAATAAGTTGTGAATGTGTACCCGAAAGGTACAGCTGTATACTGCTCATGTTGATAAAAACAATCATTTCTATTGTTGAAGATTTTGTGATAAGTAGTGTTGTATTGTCTTAAGATATTTTTAAGTAGTTGATGTTATAAAATATTTCAGATGTGAAGTGTTTCTTTTTTATAGTAAATTGAGGTGAACTGGGTTGGCTTTGATCAGTGTACTTTAATGACGTGATGACAGAAATGTATGAGATCCCTTTTTCTTGTATCGCAACCTTATCAATAGCTAGCATCAAATGCTTTTGCTGTTACTATCAATGTTTTTAAAGTCATCCCAAGATATTCCATCTTCCAAACCCCAACTATTGTATGCGCTGCCAGTTTCTGCCCTTTTGTACTCCCTTTCTAAAAATAGTAAATCTCTCCACCGAAAACACAATGGAGGTGATCAAACATTATTCTGTGCTCAGACAAGCCTCTTTATTTGGAATATGGAAAACTGATTTTCCGTTTGTTGTGTGAGGACATGTTTAAAGCCAAAAGGCAGCAACCTAAACGGTGAATTTCACCGACTTTAGTTCGTAAGCTTTCAGTCGAGTATTCTGAACGAGCCGTGGTAATATTCCATGATCGTTGAACCCTGCCACACCCTTCCCCCCGGTAATCAGAACTGATTAGACCTCCGCTCACAGTTTGCCACTTGCCCGCCGCCATCTTTTCTCTTGCACTCTCTGCCTAGCAACAAGCGCCGGCGCCATTTTGGACAGGGTAGGGTATACATCAATTTAATGTACATAAATCCATTTCGCCTAGGTATCCATTGAATTGCCATCCTGCCCCCCTGCGTTTCTGTTATGCCATACTTGGGTTGAGCCCAAGCTGTGTACCAGGGGGTGGGCTGCTTTGTCACTCCAGGTCTTTGGTTTTATGCATCATCATAACCATGTATGACATCTTGCGTAACTTACACTATGCGCCTCCCATACTTTTCCCAAGTATGGTTTAGGCACTCGGCTCGGGCAGGAGAGGCTGTGTCAGGGTTGACTCTGACTGACCAAGTGTGATTTTTAATTGGATTTCTGGCTTTCCCCCATCCTCCCCAGGTCAAGCCAGTGGTGCTGTTGCTCCCCAACTTGCTTTCTTTTCATCCACCCCTCTGTGCCCCCTCCCCCCTTTTTTTTGCCAGGTCCTCTTGTTCCTCCGTCTCATCTATCTCTACCCCTGCAGCTCCTGGCTATCTTCACCCTCTATGGCTCCTTCATGATGGCCCCCTAATCTCTACCAGTGTGGTTCCATGGTAAGTAGGTGTTCTCCGCCACATTCTCCCCCAAACCTGCATCGAAACCTGACTCGTAGATCTGCTATTTCGGTTCCCTGCCCCTCTCTTTATCGAAAATTGCAACCCCACATTGTAAACTGGATGAAGCGGCATGGCTGCTTTTACTTGTTTTTCTCTTTACCGTTGAAGATAGGTCGAGTCTGAGGGGTTCGTTATCAAGGCATCAATGGTGATAACAACGCATACCTAGGGCAACTGAAACAATAAACAAATGTTGATTCTCAAGGAAAAGATTGAACAAAAGGTAATACTGTCAATGTGATGAAACGTTGAGTAGAGTGAATGTGTAGCTTGTGTTACTTGTTTTTCACAAGGTAATCCGTTTCATGTCTAAGCCTGTGTTTATTTGATAGCTTGACAATTAATACGCTTTTAAAAACACACCATCAGACGCAGGGCTTTTATGTAAGACAATGCAATCACTACAATTATGTGCACATGTTTAATGTGTTTACAAACCATACAATGGAAGAAAAAAAAAGGAATGTCCCAGCGCTGTGCTCTTGTGAATTAACCAGACTGATCCTTTAGGTTTCTTTCTCGTCTTCATCTGCACAGCAGTTTTCTGATTTCAGCGGTGCCAGCCCCCTGTGAAGTCCGGCTTGTACCAAGGCTTATTAAACTAGGCGCCTATTCACTCTCCCCAACCGTCGCTCCACTGTCAACCTAAGCCCAAGCCCCTCAAACACTCAACTCCCCGACTATTGTTGCAGAATTTGCCAAAAACTGAGTAACAGCCGATATGCAGCGGGATAAAGGGAAATGCCCCGCCTATCCTCATATCTAAAGCATATTTGCCTTTTGATGCATTGCAATCTACCCCTGTGGATGGTTCTTAAAAGATGTATTTTTTCATTTATTATCCATGCCTTACATAACAGATATTTTGACATTTTGGGATGAACCAGTTTCTGAGATATCATGGGCACTTTAATGGTCTCCTATGAGCTGGTAACCGGATAATTGATAATGACTATCTGATATGAAGAATAAACAAACTGAGAGCAAAAGTTTTTAGAAATGGCTCCCCATATTTGTTGCCGCCTCTTGTGATGCAATGCAAAAGGAAAATAAATAATGTTTTAAAGTCCACATGATTCCAAATTCATACACCCAAGGTTTGTTGGGAGTTAGAGTAGGTTGTGTGGAGTGAGCAGACCTTTGAAGATCTTTCAACTCCTGTAAGCTCCAGGCCTATGAGGTGCAGTGCCAGCCTTTTAAGGGAATGACCATAACTTTGGTCCCCTCGTTTCTAATCCCTCCCCCAGACCCTTGTCATCAGAGATCAACCAGGCTGAGCCTTAATGTCCTTCGCTCGCTGGCAAGGGCAGCTGTTAGCTTTCATGTATATGAAGAGCCAGATGAATATGCTTAAATCTGCACCTTGGATCAGGGATTGATGCCTTTATCTTCATGTGCACTTCTTTAGTTTATGTTCTTTGACAAGTTATCAGTTATATTTTTTTAGAGGCTGTTCTTAATGATTCACATTTCCTGAATGCATTTGAAGCGTTTGTAATAAAATGTTTTAAAAGCTTTGATGAATAAGCCTAAAGAGCACAATGCCTTCGATTTTACAAAAACAGTGCAACGAGACACTAAGTGCCTTTTGTCTTTGCTGTCTCTCAAAACTATCACGTTTCATTAGCAACAATTCATTTTTGTTGTGAGATACTGCATTTGAATACTTTTGTATGATTTCTCCAATCTCTGTTGTTTGAGGTTTTACTTGAAAAAGAGATCACATTGATCAGGATCCAGGGTATTTCAAAGCAGCGAGTAATCGCGAGTGTTTAATTTTATCTGTTGCAGTATGCATTGCAAGTCGGCTGTGTAATCAAGCCTGTGAACTCGACATCTGAAGGAAGGATTCGTTTTCTGATCAAATCCCTATTGAAGACCGTCCAATTGCTGAACATGGTTGTGGTGACGCACTCAGGCGTGCAATCCTTGGTATGTTGCCGTCAAATTAATATGTACTTGACATGATGCTGTATGTTGTTTTTAGCTGGTGTCTAGTGCTGGTTTCAGGCCTGGGGGCCCATGGGGGCCACATTTTAGAGAGCTGTAAGTGAGGACGCATGGCGATCTAACTGTTAACCCTCAACGTTACGGGAACACCCCAGGGCCTAACTCCACAATGATGGATGCAGGGTGGCGGGGGTTAGGGGGCCCCTCACACAACCCAGGAATTCCCCTTGGGCCTTTTCAATTACAGTTAGACCAAGCTAGCTCCACACTGTGATGATATGTTGCTTTAAGGCGGTGACATTAATGAAGGGGACACATGTGATTTGGTGCTGGTGACCCTGAAGGGCAAGCCACAGACAGAAGCACTCTCATGGCACGGAGGCAACAGGAAGAAATGCAAGGTAACCCATTGTTGCTTTATTTATTTAAAGTCATCAATCAAATAATCCAAACTGACCAAAGTGTCATTTAGGCCCCTCGGAAGTTAAAGAACTATTGATGGAAATAGTTTATCATTATCCACAGGCTAAAGGGAGCATGAGGGGCATGAGAGAGAGTAATTAGCAACGAAGGCTGCTTTGAGGAGCCCAGGTAACGGATTTAACAGTCGCAAAGGGATGGACTGTCCCTTCATCTTGTCCATGATCAATGAGGTAGCCTAACCTTGTATTGGCCATATGCTATGATATGGTAATGGGTTGTATGATGTGTAGGTGTGTGTGAGCACTTTTAACACATTTACCATCAAAAACAGCTGCTGTGTTTTGTTCCAGGATTAGTACTGTGCTAGTATCACTGCTGACTCAAACCTGTGAAGTTTGCACTCTTCCACAGATGACTTTCAAAAAGAACAAGGCAGAACTGTCTGTATCTATTTCTGTCTGCAGGGAATAATCCTGTGTTCGAGGTATCTGGAAGAGGCAGGGGATCAAAAATACATCGCCTATGCAAAACAAAGTGTTTCATATAGTTCCTTTATTAAAGTGGGATATGGCTGATGTAATTAGCCCTTGTCCTCAGCTCCACTCCTGTATCTACTTTATCTTTAGCCTAGTGTTGTGTTGGGAATGTTATAGTATGCATTCGGTTATGTAACTGACACAATTGTGCAATCCATCTGTATAACTGGGGTGAGTCTCACAAATGTTTTATCTGCAACAAAATAAAAAAGTCCCTTGAAACGCAACGCCTTCAGTGTAACACATTCAAACCCCCACTCAGCTTTGAAAGATATCAGGTCAACGCCCAAACAAATTCAGATTTCTGAATAAAATTGACATGAGGAGGAAAGAAAATAGTTTGCTTTAGAAACAGAAATTGTACAATATCTGAGACTTTTAAGAGTGCCAGCATTACAAGCCCAGATACCACGTTTAATCCCTAAAAACTATGCATGTACTGCATTTGACTTTCATTATCACCACTTGATCAAACATATCATTAACTATGCTCTGTACATTAACTTAATTCAGAATATACCCCGTCCGAGGGGGCCATTAATAATGACAAGAAGGAGCCTAGGAGGGAATGGGATGCCCCTCCCTCTCTCCGGCTTGTTACTACGCAGCTGTACTGTAAGTACTTCATGTGTTTTGAAATGTTATACATTTTTTTATCCTTTTATCCACACATAAAGTAAAGATACCAGCCAGTAACATAAACAACAGAGTAAACGGATCAGGAACCAGGATGGGCTGTTGGTAATACACACATGTGAATGAGTTGCCAGAGGCACCGTGAAGTCACTGACACAATTATCTAAACACGTTTTATTATTCATCTCCCTAATAAAACAGGAATTACTGTTGTTCCATGTTGTGAATCCATCATCCAGGATGCCTGTAAATGATCCCTTATCTCATTTATCATCTACCCTGTAATTTATCATTACATATTGATATTAATTGATGTTGCTTTTTCTATTAGTTCAGTTTAATGTGTGGGTAGCCTGAGCAATGATGCAGATTAATACATGTCTTTTATTGTCCCTGTAAGCCAGATGTTTGGGGTGGAGTAGTGGCGTGCTTGATTGTGTGTATGTGTGTGTGTGTGTGTGTGTGTGTGTGTGTGTGTGTGTGTGTGTGTGTGTGTGTGTGTGTGTGTGTGTGTGTGTGTGTGTGTGTGTGTGTGTGTGTGTGTGTGTGTGTGTGTGTGTGTGTGTGTGTGTGTGTGTGTGTGTGTGTGTGTGTGTGTGTGTGTGTGTGTGTGTGTGTGTGTGTGTGTGTGTGTGTGTGTGTGTGTGTGTGTGTGTGTGTGTGTGTGTGCGTGTGTGTGTGTGTGTGTGTGTGTGTTTGTGGCTGCAGCATCGTTGATGACTGAAGTCCCCCTGTATTGTAGCTCACAGATCACAGAAGTTATGAGAGACTGCTCTTTGATCATTTCCAATTCTAAAATAATTTCCTTTGAACGTTTCAAGTGCTTTTATTTATAAAGCCTATTTAGACAATCAAGGGGGTGCAAATAATTAGGCTCACATGCACACGAGTGTGGACATGTATTCCCTTTCAATCAGTTAAAACCAGCTCTGTTAATTAAAGTTCTGAGCTGTTACTCTGCCCAAATAATTTTCTTATTAGCTGCTGCATTCCTCAGATCTGTTGTCAGCTGAGCGTATTTTCTTTTGGTTGCTCCCATCGTTTTTTTTTTTTTACAGAAATCCCACTGACCCATATAGTTGATCTTGTTTTTGAAGCGTATAATATAGATTCAAATTTAAGAGAACGGAGGCTCTATTATTAGTCCCATTTGAGTTGCACTGCCTCCTTCTAGGTGCTGCTGTGCGTTTCTGAATTCCCTGAGTGGAGGCATTACCATCTCATTTGGGTAAGGGTGAGATTACCTCATGCAACTGAGCTGTTTCATCACAACAAATGCAGGGAGCTGTCGCTGGTGACTGTTTATACAGGCAGCTGAAGGTAGAGACATTCCAGATACATTTCACAAACATCACACATGACAACTTGTGATGTCACCTTACTGATGTTTCCCTTGAAGGGTCTTTCACTAACAACAACATCCTATTGATCCTCAGCACCATTTTAACATCCTCCTCACACCCTCTAACACATACACACCTGAGTGGGTATGGATTGAAAATGTTAGCAGTTAGCGGGCTAGCATTGCCAACACATCCTTAGGGTGGTTGTCAATTAGGCCCCGTCATTGTGGGATTGGCCCTGGAGGAGTCCTGCGCAGGGAGAGTGATGGAAATCAGCAGCGTAACACACGGCTCATCTCAGCGCTGAATTAATATGCAATACTTACATTTTCTTACTGATTAAAAGGCTGTGGCACGTGATGAGCTATCAAAACAAGAAACAAACTACTAGGATTAGAATTCTGCTTTAATTGGATAGATGAAAGGAGCAATTAGTTGCAGTTTTTTTCTTCAAGCAAACTCGTCCTCATTTATTGGGAAACGGGGAAAAAATAACAATGCATTTGAACCAAAATTTATTTTCGGTCTTAGTTTGTGGAATTTATTTACACTCAGCGGCCACTTCTTTTGACACATATGTACATTGCAATTCAATTCAACAGTTCTCAAATAAATTCTACCTTTTACAAATGTAATCATGTTCAGGTTTTGTTGACGGAAATTAGTACATTTCATTTATTACTGAGGCTGTAATTAAAGGTGATGTTGAGCTTGACTACATTATACTAAGAGGTGTAATTTTGTCCTCCCATTTACAAATGAGGGAGGCAGAATATAAAAAAAAAGAACTTTTGAATCTAATACAGGCCAGTAAACCACCGATAATTATGACCTTAATGTTAAAACGTATTGAATTTACACCGCACCACTGAGCATCATAAAAGGACCTATACTTCATAGCAGTACAGTTGTATTGCAGTGCATTAGATTGTGGCCAATAGGTGTATTTCTGAAAAGATTATTAAACAAAATGCACATGTAACCAGTTTTCAGGTACATATCTCTAATGTAAGCAGGACTCTTACAACACACTGTAATTAATTTGTATGCAGATGATCCAACAATTTAATATTTTTTGATTATTCAACACCATTTGACAACAATTATCACTTCTGCTCAGATGACATTTAATAATATTACAACTGTTTGTGTATATTGATTCATTCAATTCCTGTTTATAAAGCAGGTTGTACTCATGGGAGACCACATGAAGATGTACACATTTATCTGGTAACAATTACATACAACTTCATTGTACTATGTTGTTGTATCCCAATAATTGTTTCTTTACGACTTATGAATGCTGAAAACGGGGGCTCAAAGTGTTACCAATGCAACTTTCTGGCCATATTGGTGGCTCTATTTGTATTGGTTAGTTGTATTGCATTTCACTGAGAGGTGTTTCTAATATTTGTTTCCTTGTTGTAGAAATGTGATAATGCAAAATATTATAAACACCTCCCAGTATAACGCACTGCTACTCAACAGCACCACAAACTCCAGCCTCCAAAATGACCAGACCATTGAATCAACACCTCTCTAAAACTGTTTCAACAAAAACTGAACATTCATGAAGTTAGCATTTGCTGCAGGGCTGTTGCATTTAACTGAGTTTGAGCTTTGTGTATCCAATAATATTCTTTATGTTAGTCTTTTGAAATACCAAAAAAGACATGTGTAGTAAGGAGGATGCCTTGTGCAATGATGGATGCACTGAAGATACACTGCCCACCACTTTTTCAGTATTCTTTCAACCTGGGTAGCGGATAGAAAAATAAACCTTCTTTCTAGTTGTTGGCCTAAATCTTGCTCAGTCGATAAATGTAACGTCTATGCTACTTATTCTTTACATTCCTAGCCGTGAGGGGTTGTAGGAGCTGCTGAGGGTGTGGGGGGCAGGGCTGATTTGCGGAGTTAAAGGATATGCTTCCTGTTGTGGAAAAGGGTTGAGATGACCAGTTACACTGTTCTGCTGTTGCACCGACCTTACTCATCAATCAGAAATCAAAGCTTTGACAGTTGCTAACATTAAAGCGCTGCTGCTGGTGAGTCCTGTGCCAAGAGGCCTCTTTCTGCTGAGCATATTAATATACTGTAGGTCAAAAGGAGGCCCATCACTGATCATGAAGGGTAGGATAGATGCTCCCGAGCCACACCAGGCACGGTTCCAGTCAATATTCATACTTGTAATATATAGTCACCAAAGACAGTGCCATGGTGGACCACTGAACTGATTGAAGTGGCTTGACACATTTTTTTTTCTACCAGGAATTTAAATGTAGAATATTATAAAGAATATAAATAGGTTCCAGGGAAGACAACAATGTTACTTTACATTGTTGAGGTTCCCTATGTTAAGTGTTTATTGGTTTGAGAAGTACTTTTTTTTGTTGTTGTACATTTTATTCTGATTCCACTCATCTATGTTTCAGATTTAATGTTTCTGCACAGATTGGGATTGAGGCAAGATGTTTGTTTATCTGAACAACCAGCAGAACTTCCATTGAGGTTCTTTTGCATTCAAATTGTGTGTTTAAAATGGAAAGAAGTCAGGTTAAAAATCAGTATAACTGATGTAACTCTCCTTGATCTGGTGCTTTATCCACACATTAATTATAGAACAAAAAATCCCACTAATACCAAGTGTGTGCAACATATTGGTTTTTCATGATATTCTGAGTCGGCTCCAGGTACTGAGCAATGTAGTTTATACCTTTTCCAACGTTTAGAGTATCTTAATTCTAAAGCAGAGAGTGTGATTTAGCCTTTTTTGTGTGTACCAGGACATGTTTATGGGCTAATAGGCCTTTGTTAGTAGTACTCTATTTATTTAATACAATTGTAGTGTGAACAGAAGGAATAATAAACAGGCTGACTAAACATACGATTCTTCTTTCGGGCTGAGAAAACCCTGTGTAAGGACACAAAAGGGGGACGTTTCCACTGCGGAAAGTAAATTCTTTTGAAGTGGAACTAATCATCTGAGGGATGGTTCTCGTTGTCCTAACAACGCAGCTGAATTGGAATGAGCCTTCTTTTTTGTGGAAGATATGTTTTCTTTTTTTCATTCAGAACTGATGATGATAGTAGTTTCACGCCCTGTCCACCCACATTGTCCGTCCAAACTTCTTTCCAGATAAGTCTTCACTTGGAGACGCCGAACACACGGCGGGTGACTCTTGGACTGTGACGTCAGCCCCTCTCCTCTGTCTTCCAGTCTTTACGCTTTTTAATACCGTTAGAATGAAAGGGGAATCTCACAGCAAATCCACTCCAATAACAGTTCTTTCTTAGAGTGTGAAAAGATCAAGACTTTTAAACTACTCCTGTATCATAATGTAACAGAGACCCTCACTACAAAAAAATCAAGAGTTGTGTGTGAACACTACATTTTAATGTTAATAAAAATAAAGCTGCATTTAGAAACATTATCTGAGAACACTGGTACAGAAAATTCAAATTTGCCTCAATATTGTTTATTTGTATGTGAAAATAAATCGAATGTTCCATTTAAAGCTCTTAAAAGTCCATACAAGGATGTTTTTGCTTTATTTACATAAGAAAATAACAAACTTGTGGATCTCTCTTTTTGACCTTTTTAAAAACTATAAATAAAACATTTGGCACTATTCAATTATGTTGTTTAATTTTCCTGAAATGAATCGACAGAATATGGTTGAATGTTTAAAGGAAATATTTTTCGTATCCCAGTTTAATAAACCAATCCACACTAATATAAAATAGACCTAAAAGAAAACTACATTTAATACTTGTTTGCATGCTTTGACCTAAACTCAATTATACAGGTCTAAATTAAGTATGTATGCAGTCATTTATGATAAATTAGACTATTCTTTCCTTACATGTCCATAGCACAAGTAATAATGTGTCAAAGGTTGCAGGAAAGTAAATGAAAAATACAGACTATTATGTTCCTTTTTACCACAGATGGAGCATGTCATTTACAAAGCAAGTAGGCAATTATTGGCTGGAATGATGAGGTCCTTAATTCACTGTGACAAGCCTTTTGTCTCGAGCTGAAGGGATGTAACTGTGAATCCAGGGTCCGCTCATGCGCCCTCAGGGAATATAGAAAGGTAACTTTGGCCGTCTGACCTCAGGCTGAGAGAATTCCAATCTCTTAGCGTTACTAAATTTTTATCTTCGCATGGGCTGTATAGCTTCGCCTCTCTTGAGTTATAAACTGTCGGCCTTAGTCCTATAGTGATCAAGCCGTTTTATTGTCTCAGTGGGGAACAGAGTTCAGAGTTCAGGCAGCAGTCATCTCCAAAACAGAGGTGAACTGTTTCGGGAAGCGTTCTGGCTACTGTGCTAACTTATCATTCAAACCTGTCAGGGCTTTGAAGGAGCACAAAACTAATATAGAGTGGATTATTCATTGTTAACTTGTAGTAGATTTTAGTAAACAGACACAGGAATAAACAGAAGCTCTTTGTTTAAACACATATATATTCCCCTCTTTATCTCAAATAAAAAACATCATTTGAAACATCTTCACCGTGTAAGGACCACTTTAGTTATTAATCAAATCTAAATGAACCACAAATTGAGATTAAAACCATCATGAAATCAGGCCCCAGGATTAAAGTGCCATATTTTTACAATTCACACTTTTAAGCTTGCCTACTGTGTTTTATTATATCTTAAAACTTCTGGCTGCATACGTTTACATAATTCATATATTCTCTCATAGATGATTTATTAATAGCGATATTGCACTCTCAAAGAAGGAAATCTAAAGAACAATAGGTTTCTGATTTATATAATTTTGTAATCAACATTTTTTTCAACCCTCCCGAATAGCCGCCTGTTGGCAGTGAAGTCTGATTGTAGCCAAAGATTTGGCAAACAAATCTAAATACGAGTCTGTGTTGATAACTGTAGGGAAGTATTTGTACTACTGAGAGGCAGGTGGCAGCCAAATGAACAAAGTCGTTCTCAGTCAAAAATTAATTACACTCTTACAGACTTGTACTCAGCAGTCATTAATCTGCAGGACACTCAGTTAAAGCAGCAGCTTTTCACACCAAAGTGTATTTAGACTGCTGATGTGGGATTTGGTGGCAGTGATGCAATGCAGGGATGGATCTCTGGTTGTAGTCATGGGAAGAGACAATTCACTCTTCCTCAGCTGAAGAAAATAAAGCAGGATAATTCTTTACTTTTTCTGAAATTGTGAAATAAATGGGTGTTGAGTCTATCTGCTGTACACTGCCTTTTCCTCAGCTGGAGCTGCACTAGCACCCACAGTTCCTGACTGTAGCAGGTTAAGGCAGGACACAGCAGATAAGCCTGTGGCACATTCAATATAGGCAATTTTTTTGTTCTTGCTGGTGAGAAAGAATTCAGCTCTTCAGAGGACACAAACTAAGAATCCTCAAATAACCTAATTTATTCTTCCCTGTTGAAGAAAATGCCTCTTGTAAAGCCATTTAAAGCACATCTCTTTTTAACATGGATGAAAAGGCTGATATCCTGCAAAACGCTTAGCAATGCCAAAGACTAGGTTTTCTTTACAGAGCGATTGATCAATTGTGTTGTATTATTTTTATATCTTCCAAATATCCTTTGGCTTGCTTTGTTATTTTTACATGCCATGCGGTTGCTGGTTGCCATTGTCATTATGGCAGAGTGGGAGCCGGGGAGAGGACGCCAGCGCTGTGCCAGTTGGCTCAAGTAGTGAAAACACAAGGCAGACACAGCACCAGTCTAATCTTTATAGCTCCAGACACGAAGGTCACTTTTGTGGCGATTGCAGTTTTTATGTGTCCCAGATTGACAGATTCCATAGACTATGTATAGATCTATAAATCTGCCCTCTGTTGACCTCAACTATCACTGCTTGATTACAAGATTTAGCCAGTATACACTAAAAATGTGCATTTTTAATTTAAATTGAATAAAAATAGATTAATGTCAACTTACTCTGACATTGTTATTTAATGGGTGAGGTAGAGATACAATTAATCAGGCAAACAGGAAATATACATTTCTATTTCCCCAGAATTAGACAAAGGCATCATGTATACACATAGTAGGACTGTTAGTCCCATATTATAAAAAAAACAAACACATGCTGTTTTTTACTTTGCTTTGCTGCATTCACTGCAGTTTAAATACAATTAAAAAATGTGTGTACCTTAAGTTATTGTATAGCTTTATTCGTTTCCATGCGGCTCTCAAGCATGTGAACCTATCCTCCTGGTGGTGCTTTGCTTGGTAGACAATAGTCCTGCAAATATCAGGGGCCAAGTCATTATCTTCTGCTCAGCAGGTCTAGACATTATTGGAGTGTTGAACTAATGATATGTAATGAGTTCTCTGTGACACATGTCTAGCCACCCTTACTATCATGGGGCCCATTTACAGATAACAGCAACATAATTAGCTTTCTTGGGAAGCCGAAACCTACGTAAGCTTATTAATTTATCAAACTACATTTAAGTTGTGTTTGCAGTTTCCGGATCTTGCACTGGGCCAAAAAACTGTAATAATCTTACTTTTATGTTTGTTTGGTGTAATTTAGTTGATATAGTGATGCTTCCATACTATCCATAACACTTGTAGTAAGCAGTGTTTACACTTACAAGAGCCCTTTCTGTGTGTACATGTCTAATTGTCTGCAACAGCTCCTCTTTTTTAAACAAACACTAAGAAATGTATTCCATGGCAAACAGAGGGATGGCTCATTATTTGTTAGGGTTTTCACTTAACTCAGTAAATTGAAAGCCCAGGACACAAATACATGGCTGTCTTAAAAATGTATATTGGAAATGGTTTTGATGTTGTACCCCACTGCAAACACTTTCAGGCTTGTGCAGGTCTCCTAGCAACAGCAAACAAAGGCAGGACCCATCTCAAGTTTCCCGTGGAGCGGCCAGTCCGGCGTGCCTTTGATCTTGACTGGGAAAATAGCTGAGTGGGCACTACTCGCATTTGTCTTTCATTTACTCCAGCCCCCCCGCCCTCCTCCCAAAATGTTCCCTGAAACAGCCAAATCTTCATCTGTCCCCAGCAACCAACACCCCACCCGGATAATCAACCATAGCAAGGGAAGTCATTGAAGGACTAAAAAGTTTTGTCTAAATTGGACGTTTACATTTGTGAGCGTAGTTGCTACCTTTAAGAAGGCTGTCATTTGTGAGTGTGTAAACCTAGATAGTTTTTTATCCTGTTTCTATTGTCTCAGTGTAGCCAATGTAGGATTTATAAACCTGTGTTGCATGACTTTGAAGTAAAAGTCTTAATAAACACATAAAGGGCTTTTAACACTGCCTTTGCATGTGTTTTCAACTCTATGATCTTGGTCCAATCTGAAAGTACAACTTGTATCCCAAAATGCCCATTGGCAACAGAAATACAGGCACACATTGCAGCTAATGTGTATTTGTATCAAATATGTAGCTGCAACAAATTGTGCTTATTTTGAATTCTACGTTTAAAAAGCAGGCTGCACACAGAGTGAAATATTTTGAGCATGTTTGCTTTCTAAGTAAGTCTCATGTACCAAAATAAAAAAGAACTCTCTCATTCAATGCATAAACAAGACCACAGATAGATAGGGCAATGCACTGTATGCTAGGGCTATAAGATGTTTTCTTACTCCAGCTCTGCTCTGCTTTCATCCAAGACAGCTCAGACAGCTCAGGAGATTTAACAAATTGAAGTGTTTCACACTGTTTTGGTGTAATTTACTGTAATTGATGTTCCTATCTAGTGCCGAGGCCTTCTTAAGCGATTGCTTGTGTTTGTAGAAAGGCATGCAGCCCAGTGGGGTGTATTGACTTAGGCTGTTGACTAATGCTGCTCTATTGGCATGTTTTAATGCTCTCCCATTCTTTGACTAACACTCCTCGGTAAAGCTAAAAGCACACCTTGCAAACTGCTTAAGATGGGGATCAGAGTACGTTTTATTCACATTATTTTCACACTTCTGCAGCTTCTAAAAGGAACATGGAATAAATAAGTTTAATTTGTTGTGAATAGGTCATCTCCCACTCTTAGGTATAATTGCATTTTTATAATAAGAAAATATTGTCAATAGTAACGTTGTACATATTGACTTCGACTTGCAATGACCAGGTTAAGCAATGTATACAGAGCAGCAGTGGCAGACACAGCTATTGATAATGAGAACAATATTCACTAATTAAAGTAAGGGTTTCAGCAAAGATTCATTCCATATTCTCAGTGTTCAAGATATATTCACAGCCTTTACAGACGTAAAGGTACCGCATAAAATACTCAATTGCATACTAAATCATGTCCAGCATCCTTCATACAGATTATATTTCCCTCAATAAAGTTGCAACAATAGATTTAATCAAGTGAAGTACAATTACTGTTATTAAGTAATTACTGTAATTGAGTACATTTACTTAGTTTACTATTCACCACTACTATTCAATATTCTGTATTATACACGTTATTCTAATGTTGTAATTGTATAAAAGTTTAACAAAACAACAGACAAAAGGGCAGTGAAGGGCACGTTCCATTCACCAACTACAGTATGCAATTTCAGAAATATTTATTTTTAAATCTCATAGATGCATTTAAAAATTCAGTGAAAACTGGTAAATGGCCATTGAGTTAAGATTATCTAGTAAAACTATTATTACCAAGGCAAGAAAGAACTTTCACACATATTTTAATGATGAACATATGCTATTTTGGCTTTGTTCTGTACTCCTGCTGATTTTCTTTTTGTGCAAAATGTCAGCTGCGGTTAAAATATGACATCTCTGTAAAGATTTGTATAAACCCACACAATGCAATTAATCAAAATAGAGCAAAACATTTGCCCTGACATCTATATTCAGTATGAGTGCTATTTTCATGTATTTTGAGCAGGCTTTAGAGAGAAAACCACAACTTATTTCATCTGCTACACAGATGCTTGTTTGTGAGACACTCGTCCTGGATCCTATTTTGGTTTTGTCAAAGCAAAGCTACAGAACAGCAGGTTTTATATTCCTTCATTATCCTTTTATAAAAGTGACTACGGTTTGGCTTGTTCTCTGTGGAGGAAGAAACTGTCCTACCGCTGACTTTAACTGCCTGTATCCTCCCCTGCATACACTTTACATTCATTACCTCACTCTATCCCTGCTACATCGTCGCATTGCTCAGCACTAGACCTCAGGCAGAAAGCTATGCTGTTAGCAGCATGACACAGGATGATAAACAAAGGGTTGTGATCTACTACACAGAGACTGAACTGCACCGATAAACAGTACCTTAACTTTCATGCAGTCTTGGGACCTGGTAAGGCCATTAAAAGGTTTGCTTCTACCTTTCACCTTCAAGAACTTTCTTCTTACTCAAAGACTTTTTGTGGGGAGAAAAAATAAACAGTGAAGTTTTTTTCTCCCTCTCCCATAAACCCATCGGAATCCATTTTAGCATATATTTATTTATAGCATGTTTCTGATTCTGAATCCTTTGCGAAAAGGTTGTTGTAGCATCACGTATCATCACATTACCTATGACAAAAAATAAAGCATGTCTTCATGCTTGTCTGCACCAAACCCCACACAGAGTTGTGCCCCACTGATATAACTGCATGTGCCATCTGACGCTGTCGGGCGGAAAAGTATTAATATCCTCCTGAGCCTGAAGCATACGCGTTTACCTTCACTCTCATTTATCCGTTTATATGCTTACCAAATATAGGTGTCCTGAAAGGTACTTTACTGGAAACATTTCAATATGTAGCCTCACTGTAGCAAGTGGGTGAGGCTGTTTCTACTGAATGTTCAATCAAAGACATTCTGTCAATGTACCAAATTTCTAGCTCAGATTTTTTTAAATACTGTATTTACCTACCTCTGAGGGAACGTCCTTTTGTTACTCACATGGGAAATACAGACCTTTTTTTAAATGAAAATACCAAAGATGTAAAGATGCTGTAAATTTATTTTTGATGATATGGGATGTATTTAAGTGACAACAATATTATTTTAAATAAGGTTGTCTCTGAAAACTACTTTATTCAAGGGTGCATAGACGATGTTGGCAATGCTCCGAAGCTTCTGTGGCAATGTGAGTAATAGAGCCTCATATAACTTCTGTATCACTAATGTAAGTCAATACTTACACCAGGATACAAGGTCATGTTATCTGCATGTATATATTAGTAAAGTGTGAATACAAACATGTTTTTTTTTCTCGTTGATCTTGATATTTTATATTTGTGTATCTATATAATTTTCAGCCACCAGCATAGCAGCATTAAGGACAATGCTAAGCAGGACTAATAGCAAGGGAAAAAGCACAACATTTCAGATTTTACAACAGCTCTTAATACACCCACACACTATCGTTTGTACCAGATTTCTGGCTTATAGACCGCATGAGCAGTCTGGATAGTGATACACAGTACCTGAGCTGCCTTTTTAAAAAGTGAATTTACAAAAATTGAAATAATGCCATTGTCATGCAATGAGATTTTGTTATTTTCATCAGGTGTTAAAACATTAATGACATTTGAAAACTTTTTAAACTAGTATAAAGCAATGTGTTTTTTTGAAGGGTTAACTAGTTACTCTGTGTAATCTGCAATCTCAATGGGAAATATATTATTTGGAACTACTTTATATTGAAGACATTTTCCGGAGGGTGGAGGCAAAAATCCCAGAAATAGATATTTAAAAACCCAGACCAATTAAACCAATATTTTATTTTGTAATTTATATACTGAACCTTTAGCTCAAAACCCACTCCCTGCACTACTGTTACTATCACAGACTATAAAAACCTCATTACATCATCGTACTTGAGAGTAGTAATCTTGCAATCTTGTTTCTGCAGTCCTGTATAACGTAACATGTCGTTTTTGCAGATTATTTTATCCCGGTTGCGCTACCATCAGACTACTAAAGAGCACAGTTTAATAATTATGATGTTGGATGGTGATAGTGCATAGGATGAATTTTGATAATTTGACCGGTACAAACCCATCTACACTTTTATAATGTAGTATAATGTGAGTGTGGACCATGGCTTCGCCAGCTGTAATTCAGTTTTTCATTTACTTCAGAAGTGTTTTTCCCTGTAGTCAAGGCCTAAGCACACTCAAACATGTTAACATGCCTCATCAATCAGCATTTTATAAATATGCATTAAACGTATGATATGTTGGCGGGTTCTCTTTCCAAACTGAATAAGTTAACGCCAACTCTTGGACATTTTAAAATGCTGTTTATACATGCCGTTTTCTGCATTCCTGGCGTTTTCTGAGTTCTACACCTACACAGAAACATGAGTGTTACAGATTTTCTCACATCACTGAGGTCTGCAGTAACCTTAACCTCAAAATATATATGTTTCTCGTCCCCTAGGGCACTGTATTTGAGTTCCTTATCCATTTTCGAGAAACGTTTCCACTTGAATCTCATGTAAAGAGTGAGCAAAGCTTTCATGGCTATTTAGAGTGAGGCAAGGACATGTTACACCATCTCAATCTGTGTCAGCCTATATGCTATGTACACACTTGGAAGACGTCAGTGTCTGTTTGTGCCATATAGAATTACCACCTCTTAACTATATGACATTTCTGGAGAGAAAAAACAATCATGGCACAGACGGAGTGGGGGTGGGGTGGCATTTGTCAGTGCTCTCATTGGGGTTCAAAAGTAGAATATAAAATGTCTGTCTTTGTCTAATCCAACACATTTTATTTTTGTAACTGAGAAATCTGTTCAGGGACCCCAACATTTTTTCCAACTGTCAGGGTGTCATTTGTCAGAAAAAAAGATAGTGAAACTGATTTTCCACCCCCAGTCCTTCTGTATGTTGTGAGGTTAGAGCTGTTTGAAACAAGCAAGGTGGGGGTGTGTAAGAGACGTGCACATGGACACGGCAACTTGTCACAAACACACATGCTTCATGGTCATTATGCCCTGCAGAAATCTCTTTGGCTTTCCCCTGGCTTCCTCTTTGACAACGTTATGCCCTATAGCCTCATCCTCCATCAGCAAGCGATGACTTTTAAGAAGCCAAAGCCGTTGGACTAGAGAGTATTGTCCCTCATGATTGAGATGTTAACCTTCAGGGCAGCCCCTTGCTCTTTAGAGTCTCATTTTTTCTAACCTCTTATTCTTGTTCTCCTCCTCCTCCTGCTTCTCCTTCTTCCTTTCCTTTACACAAGGTTTCACTCTGCCAGCAGCCTGCACACTGAGGCCGTCGAGCCATTAATGAGCCCCAGCTCCGATAATGAAGACACAGAGGTGGTCTGAGCCAGTGTGGCACAGGAGCTGGAGCACAGGAGGAAGGTAGATTAGGATAATTACCTGGCCACGGGGGAACCATCAGAAAGATGTCTCACAACCTGCAGGCCTTGATCGAAGGAGCAATATAATGAGGTGCGGACACCCTTTGCTCGGAAAGGAAAGAATAAAGGAAAATTGAAAAATTAGTTTCTTATAATCGAAATGTGACATGTATTTTTCATTTCTGTGTGACAGTTATTGCTCGTTCTGTTTTCTCAAGTTCTCTCCACCACCCTTACATGTACTGTATGTTTATGTATTTGTTTTATAGCTGTGCTAGATGTCTCACACATACTATACCTAAGTCCTAAATATCCACACTCACTGATACTTTGAAGAGCCTATGAGGTCAGGTTTTAAATTATGGTCTGCACCCACTCCAAGCTTTCTCGTCCCACTCCTGTAAATCCATTTTCCACACAATGCATTTCAAATCAAAGCAGCGTCGCCATAACAGGCCTTAGGAAACATTAAGCCATAGTGCAGTACTTTCATGTGTGATAGCATATCCCCTGTATGCTTTGATGTGCTCACTTTTTTAATGCTTTATTAATAATAACAGACTGGGTCTTTCTCACACCAACATCAGCTACTGGTGCTCCTTTCTCTCCTCCTGAACTACACCCCTCACTCCTTCCACCATGTCTCAGCTTCTGCCTCACTCCACAGCCCCTGAGCCCTGTCTCAGGATTGGCCTGTTTGTGTTTGGGAGGGGGATTAGAGGGAATGACATGGGCCTCCAGATGAAGAGAGTGGCACAGACCTATCAGAGGGCAGAGAGTATGGAGCGCTGCATCACCATTGGTTGCTGCAGAAATCAGACACGTCTTTATTTCTTGAAGCCATCCTCTCCGAATAGCCCAGCTTTCATTTCCACGCCCGGGGAGGAAAGCAGGGCGAGAAAGAGCAGGGGGGCGGGTGGGGGGGTCAGGATTAGAGTTTCTGTTTGTACATTTAAGTGTGTGTGCATGTGTGTTTTTGCTTGCATGTTGTGTGCTGCAGTAAACATCTGAGAGATACAGAGGGATGGGCGCTCAGAAACTGATAGCGCTCACCTCTTCTAAAGCTGATCAAAATGCAAATGCTCAAACAGTGTCGTGTTGTTGTAGCTTAAAGGGCTGCCTGATTCATAGACATTTATAACCTACTTAGGATAACCATTTCTCACTCATTTCTTATTATTTCAGCTTTATCCCAAGATATGTTGCATTAGTGTTGCAGGCAAAGGTACCCTAAAGCACACATTGGCTGTTCATTGTGATGTTTTCCTTTTGACAATTTCAAGCATGTCTGCAATTTACCGGATCACTTAGTAGCCTATGCCCACAATCACATGTGTGTCCACATTATGCACAAACATCTGCTAAATGAATTTCCCTCTTGTGTTTTATTTGTCTCTCTGTTCCTTTTTGATATCCCTATCTTGATTTTGTTTGTGTTATTTCAGCAACTCCTGCAGCAGTCTCTAAAGGCATTCATAATGCAATCTGTGGTTGTGTTTTTTAATAATAATAATATGACCTGCATGACTTTAATTTGTCATATATAACATTCTAGCATGTATGCACACCCACCGGTTCTTCAGTGTAACTCCTTCCTATAGTTCTCATATGATGCCTGTTGAGCGTGTTGTGCACCAGACTGTTGTCAGTGTTTGCCTGCTTGTTAGGATGCAGCCAGTAGACTCTGGCTGTCTGAGCAGTGATATGACTGGGGGCAGCGAGGCTGGGTCCTTGCCAATATTGCGTGGTCTGCAGGGCTCTCTGGGGGCACCTGGCTCCCCTCCCCGCCATTTCTGGCCCGATCGATGGCTGAGTCCGTCCCAGCGCAGAGACCAGGGGTCATCTTCAAAGGCCTCCAGCCCACTTCCTGCCACCTGGTGTTCTGTTTCGGACAGAGGGCACATTTCCTTTCCACTCCCTCCACCCTCCATGGCCCTTCTCAGAACAGGTTAAGGACATGGAGCCCGTACAGCTCGTCTCTGTGATCCTCACCTCCCCAGTCTCCCCCACGGGGAGAGAGGGTGAGAGATCAGTCCTATCCAAACACCTCAAAATCACACACCCATTTGATGTGAAAATCTGCTTTTGATTTAATCATGGCTTAGAATGCATATCATGAACGTTTTTGGTTATTAATTGTTACCTTTGTTAACATTCTACATTCGTTTTAAGAACTAAAACAGGTGTAACTGGATACATTCTCTAAGTATAGTGCATCCACACATTTATTTTTTAATTCACTGACAAAATAACCACATCAACAAAGAGGCTTATATTTCATTTATATTGTCTTAAGACATTTATATCATAATACAGTATAATACAGAAAGATTTGTGAAGGTAATGGTGTATAATGATGCATTAAATTAAGTGACCTTTTTGGCTCTCACTTGAAACATGTTTCGTGATTAACTGATCAACAGACCTGTTATGGTAGGAGAATCTCCATCTCTCTTTCCATGTTGGTCAAGTAACAAATGGCAGGGCTATCGAACACACATTTTTATCTCCACGAGGGCTGTCGGACAATTAGCTCCAAGAATACATATTAATCAATTGCGTTTTTTTATATCTGTTTATTAAGCCCAGCCATTTTTTTTTCCTCCAATACATTAGCAGATCTCAGTATGTCCGCTACTCTTGTGAACAGGGATGAGAAGGAGATAGAGGGAGAGGAAATAAAGGTCTGATGAGTTTGGCAAGGAGAGGATGGAGGCTGAGACAGATGGCATGAAGTCTGCAGCACTCTGGCGTGGCTCGCCTGGTGCTAAAATCCTCCTCTCTCACATTCCAACAAATCCTACCAGGAGGCTGGGGAGTCTGTCACACCACTCCAAGGATCCACACGGCTCTCTTCATCCCCCCCTCTCCTCCCCCTCCCCTGTCGCCCCAGCCCAACAGAGCCTCTGACCACTCGGTATCATATTTTTATCCTCACCTATGTATACATTCATACATTAACATGTATAGGGCTCAACCATTAAAGGCCTGATAAGAAGCACCGGGGGGGGGGCAGATATGACGAAACGCCTTCTCACTGCCCTTATGAAAAAGGAACCAGGGGAACTAAACTGAGAGAGGTGGCCTTTACTGTCACTCCAGTGTAAGAAATCTTATTCACTAAACACTGGGCCAAATCATGAGGGACTGTACAATCCATTTATATCAGAGGAAGAAGACATAAGAAGCTTTTTGATTAGTTTCACCACAGCCTGCATCAGCACATGGTGTTGAACAGAAACACTGCAGCTGCAATCTAAATCCAAACATTGCTCTGACCCTTTTTTTCTAGGCTCCCCGTGGGCCCTACAACCAAAAATGGACAATAAGTGTAACTGTGATTACACTCTTAGCACTCGGCCAACAACTGGATCATGGGCTTCACATGACATCTTCATCTCCAAACACTGTACTGTTAGATATGCTTTGAATTTCTCGAGCATTCATTTCCTTTGCCATCTCAAAGTGGTTCATCTAATAAGAACAATCTAATTTATTTTACACTTTGCTCTCTCCCCATGTCTCTTTCTCGCTGTCTTTCTGCCTGCCTTCTGTTTGTTCTAATGAATGACTTCTGAGATGAGGGGCTGCTGTGAGGAGGTCATGGGGGGCTTCAGAATCACATTACTGTTAATGATAATAAAAAAGAACAATCTGTGCTAAACCTCTTCTTGTCTTCTCTTCTCGCTCCATATGGAATGAGTGTTTTATCTGCAATTGTTTTGCATATCTTAACATGTTTGAATTGAAGTCTATGCAATTAAAATGCACAGTAAATGTCTTTTGTGTTTTCTACGAAAGCATTGTTTATTGAAAAAATGGTTGATAAAAGATATACAGTGGTGCACCATCTGGGTTACAAAGTACACCACCAAGCACAACATCAGGCACATCTTACATGGTGCTGCACGAGGCAACATATTCCCTACGGTAACATTTTAAGTGCAAAACAAATGCCCAGAATGATCAAAATGCAAAGAGAAGTTCCAGCATTTATTTTTATTTTTGATGGGTTGTACAGGCGTCTGGCTTTGTTGATAGTAACTTAAACTTTTTACTGACAAAAGGTTTTCAGCTTTTCGTACAACTTAAATGTAAGCAGTTAAGTGGATTTTGTTTTTAAACCTCAATACAATGGCAAGGGAAAAACTACATTGAAATAGCTTAGGAAAACGTTATGAGCTGAAAACACTAACATATTTTACAATACACAAAATAATATACCTAGGAGATCTGTACATAGACAAGTTTTCATCTTGCTATGCATGCCATAAATACTGGTGCTGGTGCAGGCCGTCAAATCAACATTTTCATACCAAAGGATTTGATGGGGTTCTGACATTGACAAGCAGATCATCAGTAACGTTCCCTTCCACCAGAACAGATATAGAATCCTGGCAGTCCTTCCTCTGTGGCAGGGCAGCGTGGCGTCCCTAGGCCGATTGGCACTGCAGCTGTCACCCACAGGATGGGAAGGTGGCAGGGTCGATGGCTTAGCGGCGTGGCTTCTGGAAGCATCCGTCCCTTCCTGGCCCGGTGAAAGGGCAGGGATGCGGAGCCCCATCTCCCGGTGCATTGATCGAGGGCCAGCCCTCCATTAAGCACCATCAGAGCTAAAGGTCAGCTAAGGCCAACGGATGGGTCCTGTGTGCGCATCCTGAGTGACTCATTCTCACACCCAGGGAGTGAGTCCTTGTCACTTTAGTCTGTGCTGCCCCCGTCTCCTGGTGGCCGCATGACGATGGCTATTCTTCCCGTAATTGGTACGCACCTCCCTTATGGGTGGGTGCGAGCTAAACTCTCTTCTATATCTCTTTTTTTGTTTGATGTCGGACACATTATACTTTATTGTTGCTTTTAGAGATATTACATTCTCCTGCCAAATTAAAAGAGCTTGCCTTCTAATTTTCCCCAACAGAAATTGCTTAATAAATGAGCAGGGCCTGATTTGCACTGATGATCACACAGTAGCAAAATTGCACCAAATTGCTCACCCAGAGATAGTGCACCACATCGTGCTCATCACTGAGTGGCAACTACTGCCTGGTGTGGTTTACATTAATGCAGCCTGGCTGTGAAAAGGGGATAATTGTGGTGCTAAATGCTGTGGAGGCTGACAGGATCCATTTCTTGACTTGTCAAGGGCAGCAGTGATAGAGAGGGTCGCGACGGGGTCTACACACACACAAGCAGATGAGTTTATTTGCACCAACACACGTGCATACACACAGGCACATGAGCACACACACAAAGGCAGACAAAATCAGCAACACTCCACGTAGAGATGATTGTCTCTTGCCTCTGTCAGGTTGTGCTTTTTTTCTCCAGCCATGGAGACCTCATCCTGGGAAATTGAGCAATTTCTGATTGAAAACAGTGGTGGTAATTAGAGCACTCACTATTTGTAACCACTTGGCAATGCATTAGTATGCAAAGCTGGCAGCCAGCTTATCTTGGGGAAAACGTTTGTTTCCTTAATTGCCCTCTTAGGACAAAAGTGAAGGGGGTGGGTGGGGAGGGAAGAGAGTAAAATGTTAACGTGCTGCAGTAAGAATGGAGCCTGGTGTGTTGAGGGGATGTGACTCCCTGAACACAGGGGTTAAACTCCACTAATAGGCTGCATACAACACACATGGGCACACACACAGGCACAGAGTAACAGTGGAGCACTCATACACCCACATATGGGCACACACTTACATTGGCACATGTGCACATGAAGGCAAAGACAAAAAGACAACTATGATGAGAGCAAACATTCCAGTACACACACAATTAGCTACAATTAACTCCATAGACATACTGTATACTGTAAAATTAGACATGTAGTAATAACCACTCGCCACACTAATGAATTTAATGACCCTGTCTTTAAATAAAGAATCCATTAAGATGCAAAGCAGCAAATTAGCTTAGTCCGGTTCAATCTAATGGTTTATTACACACTAGAATACTCCAAAGTATCATTGTCCCCTGTCGTAAAGCTTCCCCTGCATTTACCACAGCTTTCATCTGTGTCATTTACAATGTTAATACTCTCTAAAGCTCATTACAACATCTTATCTTCCTCATGAGTGTCAGATGGAAGGCAGGAAATAGTTTTTCTATAATATTCTGTTTAATTTACCTTCTCCTTATCCCATGTTCACAGGGGGATGGACATGGACATTTATTTGGTTTCCTGATGGGATGAAATCAAAAGATGTTCTCAGATTGAAATGTTACTTTTTGCCTGAAGTTAGAATTCATCGTTGTAGAGTTACACCTTCTTTTTTTAGCAGTGACTTACAGTATGTTGCATTGTACTTTGCAGCATTGGCTGCATTAATATGATTCCCCTCTGATTGTTGGACAGGAGGATATATATCTCAGTGGAGAAGACGGTGAGACATTCTCCCTTTCACAAAACACAAAGGAAACGTTATTTAATTAAGACTTCCTACAACATGAAAGGGGTGGGGTGGGGTATTTACTTTTGTATAACCACCTGTTAAAAAACCTTTATAAACATGGATTCAGTTTAAAAAACTGTTTTCCTAATTTCAGAAACTAAATGCAATATTCTTATTATTCAACTAATTCGACACATTTAAGTGTATGATTAATTCCTTCTGAAAAAAAATCGAATAATGCAGCGAAAGGATTATTTGAACAATTCACTCTCTACTCAGTTCAAAACAAGCTAATGTGATGAGGAGCGTCATATTTTTACTAATTTTAAAAACACACAAAAAACATGTTATGAAATATCAGGAACTGAGATGACCCGCTAAAATGCTCTGCCCCTTTGGAGAAGTTTTCAGTGTTTAATCCCCTCTTTTGAAGTCAATGCGCCAACTCTCAAACAAAAAGACACAACAACGCAAAATCATTCCACGCGATCTGAAGTCTGAAATAAAATGTATTTATAACACGACAATGTTTTGGTGATTCAAAATCAAAAACCTTTCCAGAAGAGCAGTAGCTGCTAAATATTAGTTTTATCATAATTATGATTTTAATATATTAATAATAGTTTACTCCTTGGACAATTATCTGTCATTGAAAAGGATGATTTCTAAATTGACATATGGCAACAACAGTTTGAATAAAGTAATTATAATTAACATAAATTAGTTGCTCCCTCTGTAATAGTTGAATGGGGAAAACATTACACAAGAACATATTTAACACATTTTGATTACACTTTTGAGCATCTGAATACACTTGTCTATCCTTTATGTTATTTAATAAACATATTATTAGTCATAACGAAATAAAGCAGCAGCCCGGTTCAAATAACATGCAGAAAATGATAAGCCTAACAAATTCTAAACAACTTAAACGAAATAGTTGACAGAAGAAACACAAAAAACACTTACACATGAAAACAGTTTTAATTTTTACATTTTCGCGAAGGCAAACTGAAGAAAAGACTCGAGGCTACAGGTGGATGAATTCTGATGAAAACCCCGTCCGGACTCTGGGCCTAAAGGCCTTCTGATTAATGTGTGTAACTCAGCTTGTCATTAAAACATCTTTATTAAGGCTGTTTTCCAATCAGCTTTATTTTAGCAACTAAAACGATAGGTTGTTGCATGCAAGACAATTCCACATCAATTGGTGCCCGATGTAATAAAGTGTCCTCTTTCTTCGCAGATATCTGTTGCATATCCTATCAGCAACAAGGCAGCAGAAAGGGGAGAGAGTAATTAAACAGACACAGGTTAATGAAAAATACGATGTATCCTTTTCTTCGATCTGCGCAAATGTGCACCAAATAATAATAAAAAAGAATCTTAAAACACTATTTAAAAAAAATCACTTCAGACCCACCTGCCAGAGATAAGGGCCAGCGTGAGCATCACACATCCTCTTTTAAATGATTTCGGTGAATCATGTTGGGATGATTGATATAGCCTAAATATAGACGTTGTGGGGACGTTTTAATAAGCCACGGCTAATACACAAGCCGCTAAAATGATGTGGCGTAATTGTTTAAAATAGGAATTATTAAGAGATATGTGCAAATGTTTATATTTACACCTTATAATACAGCATGCGTGCACTCACACGCACACGCCTTGGTTTGGCTTTGGCACTATATTTGTGCTGTGTAAGATTGAACATTGCCACATTTCCTAAACGCCATGTCACTAAAATCAATCATGCTGGCATCTGTTGATTATTTTTGATTCGATAATTAAATGTCTCCATCACAGTCTGCGGTTCAGTAGTTTGTTAAACTAATCCCGGGCTTATTGTAATGAGAAGGACGTTGTTTTCCTATTCTTCTTTGCACAGGAGGCTCCGACTGATTTGAATGTTTTTGCATTTCGCCAAACAAAACCTGAACTAACACAGAGGAATGCTGAGTGACTTCAAAAGAAGTCTCCCTTCAGATCATCTCCGGCTGAAGATTTGGGCATGTAAGACTTCCTTAAAGTTGTGAGGGCCAAAATGGCTTTAAGAGTGTCCGTGTGTACACACCACGTCCAACAAAAGCAGGGGCTAATCCACCTAATTTACACAATGCACAGGCCCCTGTTTACATGGGATATACCCACAGAGGGCCTCTGTCTCGTCTTCCTTGCATTTCAGACTGGACAGATGTACTATTTTATCTCTCTCTTCTACATGGATGAAAGACAAAATCCGATCTGCAATCAAAGCAGATAACGTGATATTAAACAGAAAGAGCCTCAACAGGATTTAATTTAAAGGGGGCGTCAGCCTCTTTCACTTATTGCTTATTTTCCAGTGATCGCACCCGTGCAATGAAGTTACTTCCTAAAATAAACAATTTATATTTCAGATTTTAGTGAGGCATTTATGTCAGAAAGATTGGACAAATCTACTTCATGAACTGTACAAAGTCTACATCATATTAGACTGTTAATCATACTTAAGAGTATTTGTTCTTAACAAGACTGCACAGTGACAGACATTATTGGCATAACGACCAAATTATTGACCAGGCCCTTTTTTTCTTTACAAAAACAAGTAAACTGACCCAACTCGGTGCAGCACCTGAAGCCATCAGACAGGCGAGCAAAAGCAGCACCAATATAAAGCTTCGGGATACACCAGAACCTGAATATAAGGGGCACCTTGTTTTTGCTTTGTTATAAATCAGCGTTCATGCGTAAAGCATCAACTTGTACCACGACCTCTGCAACACAACTCTAGATCCGCCCTTAAAACGCGAACTCTTTAAAGCGTACAGCCCATAATAGTTAGTAATCTTTATTTTATGCAAAATGTGTTTGGCCTTAGTTTTTTTCTCCACCTTTATGATGGGCATATATGATCTAAAACTACATTAATAATTATCCTGCATATGTTCACAATTTTACAGGATTTAACAAGTAAATAATAGTCATAAATATTTCAATGTAATCTTTAGATTTTTTTTCTGTGGTCGTTGAGTACACATATTGTACGTGGGCATATTTAACAGGCTATACATAATTTGTATGATTCATTCACGCAAAATGAACACCAAGCAATGAATCATTCCATTTTTCTGCGATTATAAATACATATCAAATATATTTATTTTGCATTCATTGTAGTTTCCTTAAACGCAACACAAATATTCTTATATTTCCTATTAAGTTAGCCTACATCCAAAAGGAGCTCCTCTCCTATTTGAAGAGTTCACACTCAATCAGTATTTTGCATTTTACCCTGAACACAGCACTGTTTTGTTCATTTTCTCAATTCAATCTCCTATTGACTATTTAGGCAATAAAACAAGATTTGTGGCTGTGCGACTTTGTGTTTGATTACTTTTATTACAGTCCTAGATTTACTGTTTTACCGTGCCCATCATTTTCCAGAAGGGGTAATTACTTTGGCACTGTCAGGTAAATTCCTCCGCTAAATTGAAATATTCTGCTTTAATCCTCGCTAAATCCCAATTCTCAAGACACGGAGATGTGAGCAGGCAGGAGTCATGTGGAGCTCCGGGTGCTTCTTCAGGTGAGCGGCGCCTCGCGGGGGGGCGGAGGATCTCCTCTCACCGTCATAAGCATAAAACAAGATTACTAGATCTTTATCACGGAGCGTTTTTCCCCTCACAGAACAGCAACTTCACAATATCTGCTTCAAAAAGAAAAGGTTGCATAACGAGCAGGAAATTATTTGTAAGGTGTTGTTTTTTCAGAGGGGGGGGGGGGGGGGGGTTAAATGAATAGTAATAAATAAACCTCCCAGCATGTCTATTCATGGGTTTCTTCTCTTTAACAGAGGAGCATGTGAGCTTGGATGTAAATGAATCAGTAGATGCAGTAGTAATAGTTGCTTGACATCTTTGTTTTGCATGCTATTTGAGGAAGTAGATGCTCCTAACATTTATAAAAAATACAATCTATTTATTCCTCTAAACAAAAACATGTAGCACAACTCAAATCTAGACTTTAGAGTATATGCTTTCTCGAGTAAATACTGGCAGAAGTTTTAACATTCTGCTCGCATGTGCTGCCAGAATGTACCTTTCCCAAGTCTTTAATTTCCAGTCACCGGGAATAAAAGGCAGAGTCTCAGCTCTGGCAGCTCCCATGTCACTCTTAGCAGGAGTGGGTGACAGAGAACAGCAGAGGCACATTGCATTCTAAAATCACATCACTAGAGACCCCACATCAAAGTAGACCAAACCTCATTTTGAGTGAACTTTTAAGCCAAAAAGACTGTGTGACATCAGAGCACCTAAAATGTGACTGTCATGTTTTTCAAAACTTCGCTGAACACAAGCTCTCAAAGACTTGAGAAGTATTCAATGGCAAGTGGTGTTCAAACACAAACCCTAAGATTAGCAGTCTTTGTCTTACAGGAACCTCAAAGACCAATTAGATTGAGGGACGGGTGTGACGAATTTGTCAAAAATAAGATGATAGATATCATTTTGGCAGTGAGCAAACATCATGGCTGGGGATTTCACTCAAGCGCAGTCCTTGACAAGGCACTGTCAGAAAAGGTGTCATCTTCAGCAGACCTGCCAGTTGACAAGAATGCAGCTTGGGATTGAGACTGATCAATTCCCAAACTGCCAACCAGACATGGATCTGATAGCGTCACTTTATTTTTGTGAAGTGAAAAAAGTACGGCTTGTGCATGAATATATTGTCAACTTTTTTTGCATCACAAGCCTGTAAGAGACAGTTTGAAGCAAATTTCAGATTGAACAAAAACTGTGTCATATTTATCTGTGGTTTCAAATCGTTTGACCTTCCCAGGTTTGTGTTTGGCCAGACTCACAGAAGGGGAGTATGGTGCTCATGTCTGGATTTGTTGTTTAATGTACGCCAATTCAACACATCTAATACTTGAGCTCGTCTTCGGCCACAAATTCTAAAGTGAAATCCGATACTCAAAGCACTTTCTTCTTCAAAGTAGTTTCCTGTTGTGCATTGTGACCACAATAGTGTCAATCTCATACTTTCAAAGCCTCATCTCCGTCTCAGCTTTGAGTAGCTGTCTATACATGTCTGCGAATAGAGTTGAGGCTTTGATGGCTGGTCTCAAAGCAGTTGGGAACGTTATGACAAAATCCAAAAAGGAAAAACTATTTCTATTGATTTGGCTGCACATGAAATTTGACCCGTGGTTTGTGAAATTGCTTTCATCAGCAAAAAAAAATGTGTCATGGTTACAACCACTCAGAAAACATCCGTTAGCAAACTGAAAAGCATTGTGGGAGCTATAGGAAGGAAATTCCCAATCAGCTGTGAATAATAAAGGCTTGTCTCTAAATCCAGGGATAGAAATACTCAAATGTGGCTAACATTGACATACTTAGAATGAGCAGCACATTTGTTATGAACTTATTGATTTGCTTCAATTAGTGAGGCAGAGATCAGATGTTGATTTACATAAAATTGAACATTTTAATGATCTAGTTGTTGAAGTTGGCAAAAAACCATTCCCTGCTGTCAGATGTCTATATTTGAGTTGTTGCTGCTTTTCTTTGTTTATAAGATTTATAGTGGCTTTAGGCTTTGGAGACAAAACAAGCTCAATGAAGCCTTTGCTTGAATACAAACTGTTAATGTACGTTTTAAAGAATCTAAAACTTTTGAAACAAACAATAAAAAACAATAGTTGCATTCCTCTAATACATAAAAATGTGTTAAACTGTAATTCAGTTTGAGATGAATGCATTTGTATTACATTTCTACCACCATGAATCATGGCATTCTTGGTTTTTCTGATATAATAGCCAGAGATATGAGCTTTGTGAACATTTTGGGAGAAAAAGCTCATAGTGTTGTCCTAAACAATAGCCATTGGAAAAGCTGCATTTGAAGCCATGCCAAATGATTGGGAATAATCAAATGACAATAATCAGTTGAAAAGAGAGGCAATCTCAATAAACTTTGTCATTCAACTATTCAAGGTTCAATCATATCAGAGGTGTTTTGCATAACTATGAGACCCTGGTTCTAATCCTCAAAGGGTTTGGGGGCTACTTGGCTTTGCACTGTAGTCATTCAAGGTCTCAACCCGGTAGGAAATATGGGCTGCCATAGCAACACAAAGATGGCCTCTAAAGGCTTAGCATAATTCTTCCCTAATAGAAAAATAACAGCGGCAAATCCCGTCCTTAGTGAACTGGCTTATTTGACAGAGGCAGACTCCCACCTGTGAAGCACATAGTCACCACACCAATGCGCTAAGACTACGATAAGATGAAAAAGAGCCCATCTCTGGATGGGGATGGGCGGCCTAAGCTCAAGCCAAATTCTTTCTCTTCTCTGAAGCTGAAAACAGCCCACAGTGTGTCTCTGGCTAGCTTTAGGTTTTTGAAGCTGGACAATATGAGCTGCCAAATGAATCGTACCCTCTATATAATACTTAACTTTGAAGTGCTTGAGCCATACTCTGAGAAAGTTTTGGCAGACGAAGATAGCTTATATTGGATCACATCTCAGGCAGTGAATAGTTTGTACCTCCTTTCTCTGGTTTTAGTGTGAGCAGGATGTCCTAGTGGTGGTTATATTGCATTAAGGAGGTTCTTAACCTGCCTAGTAACGGTTCCTCTCTCCTCTGGTTGTGATACCAAAAATACGTGATCCCCCTCCCTTTACCCCTCCTCCTGCTTTGTTGCCAGGTACCACAGAGATGGATTCATGTCACTGTGTGAGTTGCATCAGGATGATGAGCACCGGGGCGAGAATAAATTACTGCCACACTTTAGAGTGGGAGGCATGTAAGTATTAGCTACAGCAGTGCATTCTCTCTGCGTATGGAATCCCTAATGAGGCGTGATATCCAGCGATGTTGCAGCCATGGTGATCGAGCTAAAATCAAAGGCTTCATGAAATCATTACTGTCAAAGCTAGCTATGAAAATTAAATGACTGCCCAACATGGGTTTCTGTAAGAGGTATATGATGCTGTTTTGTCACATGCAAAGGCTAAAATCAAGAGGCAGAGGGAGAGAGAGACAAAGCATTGTAGGCTAATCGAAAAACGTGATGCTCGCTCTGCTGCGCACCTGAGTCAGCCATTTTTAGCTCGACTGGATTTCTGTTTATTCACTCCATTCAGCAGCTAGAGCCTCATTGTCTGGCTCAGACGCTGCATCTTCCTGTCAGTATTCACTCGTCTTATTTAGCTGGGTTTAATGGGTATGTCAGCCCGCCGGGACGAGTCCTGCTAGCTCATTCCTGACTGTGTATAATCTCATCATTGTTGGCGATGTTTTCCTGTTTCATGGCGTTCAAGAGCTTGTAGTGGAGATGACAGAGCAGAACTGAAAGCAAGATTATCATTATATCACGATGTCCTCTCAGCTCGGAGCAGAGAAAGATACATGCTTTTAGCCTGCTGTTACCAAACAACAATACAAGAAGAAAAATACTTTAAGCTAAGAAAAATCTGCAGCTTAATATCTTAATTTCCTTTGCGATACATTTTCCCTATCTGAAAATATATCACTTGAAGTACTGGTAATCATGAGGTATTAGTACTCTAAAGGGAAATTTTGTCATGCAAATCAACCAGCTTTCTTTTCTTATCAATTCATCTTTTTTGCTCTTGGGCAAATATGCTAAATTCATAGATTAATATTCTATTCTGCCCATTATTTTAAGAGCCAATATATTGACATCAAAAACAATACCTTTTTCTTTGCCCTGTACACCTTCAAATTCAGCTTTTGCCACCCTTGGCAATAAAAGCCTTTTACTGGACCCTCTCCATTCCTGCGGCTCGCTTACATTATAGAGTGATTCACAGTGGTGTCTTCACATGAAATGGGCAATGACATTCTTAATAGCCATATGTGGGACTGAATCTATTTTATAGTGCAGCCTTAGTGTCTAGGTGAATAGCAGAATAGAGTGATTAAATCAACACTGTATGGACGACTGTCCAATGAGGGGCCAGGAGGGAATCCCACTGAGTGTCGGCCTGTAAGCCTCCTGTTCCAGTCTTACGCCGAGCACCTTCCTACATCAAAGCTTGCTCAGCACCATGTCTCAAAGATTCACATCTCCAGGAAAGAATGGCTTCTGCTGAGATATGGGCACCTCTGGCCTCATTTAACGTGCAATGTCCCTTCCCCCTCTTCAGGCCTGAATCCAAGAATAGAGTGGCTATCTGACGAGATCACACAGAGAGGCGCGGGAACTTAAAGGCAAAGAGTTACTGTGCATCCTACCAGGAGTCTCAAAAGGGTTCTATTAAAACGCGTTCAATATGCCGGTCAGGGCTTTGAAAGTGCTGCACACCCTCTAGCCCCGGCAAACTCAAAGGGCATCAGTGCACATTCAGTCGGGGGAATCTGGCCCCCATTCATTTAATGAGTCCAGGGTATTAGTATGCCAAAGCCAGCTGCAAAGTTTCCCTTTTTTCATCTCTAGTGGAGTTTTAAGGAAAGATCCACCAACTTGGGAGTGACAAAGGAGAGCAGGGAACGAGGTACGCTCATCTAATCTGAGATCAATTTCTAGCTGTCAGTCCTCAGAGGGCAATTTCCAGTGGTTAAGATGTCTTTGTGCAAGCTGGAAATCCAGATAAAGAATGCAGAGTGGCACTTTTACTGTCACCAGGAGAACTTGGTAGTCTCTTAATCATGATTGTATCCTCAGAAAACAGACACAAAAGTTGTAAAGAAAAAAAATAATGGGCAAGGGATTGGTGCTTGGAGATATATTTGCATAACATATTTGGAAACATGCTGTGGTCATTATAGCAGTGTGAGTGATTTTCTTTTTTCATTCACATCTTGTCTACAGTCACTTCACAGTTAATTAGCTTGGTAAACAGCGGTGTTGCTTTCTAAAGCTCTAACACCTGACTTAAAGAAGAACACTCCGCCTGTCACTATACTATACAGCGAGCTGACATGCAACTGACAGTCACCTGTAAGAGATTACAGTGACAGCGGAGTGTGCCAGGCCCTGTCAACCAGGAAGTAGCAGCTGCTGGAGCTAATTAAACGCATAGCAACATGGTAACACAGTCCAGCTCAGGGCCACATCAAACACTCCTTCTCATGCCAGTCTGGAGTCTCATCTCTGGGATGCTGAGGCCCTTTGTGACCTGTGCTGGGAGCCTGCTGGGCCCTCGACCTGACCTGAGAGCTGCGAAGTGAATAAGAATGGGTCATGATCACTGTGGGGAGCACCTGGAACAGACTTACCTGCGTCTGTGTATCTGCATACCAAACCGCGGTCATGCTGCTGTGTAGGCGTGGGTGCATGGACTCTGACCTGCACAACAAAGCAAAAGAGAGAGCCTGGGTGAGAGGTCAGGCAAAGAGAGAGGAGGCTCAGAGAAAATACACCTAGGACGCATCGGCTAAACATGATCAGAGAGACACATATGGCTCAGCTGAGGTAGAACCAGATGCCCTCAGATGTCCAGTTGAAATATAAGCTCAATGTAAACACTGCACCACAGTATGTGTTGGTCGTATGTGATGCTTAATCTAGAGATAAACCACAATTTAGAGACAGTAACATTATTTTCATCTGGTTATCTTATATAAAAATAAAATCTTAAATGTGCAGTTACAAGCTGTATCCTAAAAATAACACTGATCTCCAACAAAAAGTACCTGAGGCCCACTGAGGAAAGGTTGTTCCAGCCATTATTTATCGACATGTGATAAAAGATAAAAGCCTGGATAGATGACTCTCTCTTGTCCATCTGTTGCTTCTCTCAATTTCTATGTCGATTGTGTGTAATTATCCAGAGAGACATAGCCAAGAAGAAAATGTATGAACATTTTTCTCAGATGCAGCTGCAGCAATGATACACCGGATAAAGGAGAGGAACCAGTTTTAATTTTGAGTTAATCCTGAACCCTAGCCTACCTTTGATTAATGCACCAGGGTTTTAGTTGTTTTAGTTAAACATGTTGTCAACTTCTGAACTAAATGTTTTCCTGTTTACTTACTTCCAAGTCAGCTTTATGAGGCTTATGTTTGCATGATGAGGTTGACTAGAATGACTACATAGGTGACAATGCTGATTCAGCATGAAATCTAAAAGGAGTGTGCAGAAGTGTGCGGGCGTTGTCTATGCCCAGTGATCTGGCCCTGTTAGGTAGAAGGCTCTGGAAGCTGGTGGTCTTTTACCCTTTTCTGGAAGACATTTACAGAATGGCACCATGGCGGGTCTCCCCGGGGAGCCAAGCTTCAGCACACGGCCCACCTGAAGCAGTTTTCTCTCTCCACCTGCCACACAGAGCGCTGACACAACGTCACACAGGCATGTGAGTAGGCAGACCTGTCTGCAAGCACGTCCCTGTCAGCCCAGACAGACACCAATTTACCACCATGTTGGGGAGGCACATTTGACGTATGCAGAGAGCATGTTCAGAACTGCCCCATCAAAATAGAGGTTTTTTTCTAGTATAGGAACACTACACAGTAGCAGTGGGAAAGCCTGTGTTGAATATCTGGTGTGCCTGCCGAGCAGTAGGCCCAAACAATATGACTGGATTTCGGGGGCCACCCTGCAGCCCAGGTTCTCTTGTGTGTAAAACAGAGTGAAGGCAACTTTCCGCTTCACGTCTTTATGGATTCATGCTCAGAGTGACTGGCTGGGAGGGTCCGAGTGCTGTGTTCTTTCAGCAGTCATCATGTGGTCCCAATCTCTTTACACGTTTCACTGCCAGGCTCCTCTATACCAGGCCTCCCCAAACTGTGTAATCAGCAGATGTCTTTATAGAGTAGCTCACTGCCACGTGCACACCCTGCTTTCTTTGCCAATTTCATTTTGGCAATATATAATTTTTTCTTTTAGATTATTATTATTCTTTCAAGCGCAGAAGCCATGTTGATTCGGTTCTTAATGTGGCCCGAGGTTGCAAATATCGCTTCACTCTGCAGTTTGAATTCATATGCCTGGATGATATATCCAGAGTGTACTTAGGTTAGTCCATTCTATTATACCGCAGACATGCTGATTTAAACAAACTGACGTAAAGTAATTCAACAGAATCACTTGACCTTCACAAAGACAAAGTCAAACCGACTGAGCAGGTTTTAGAGCTCAACACCGCTGAATAGTTTCTCTTATATAATGTTAAAAGGAAGGAATCCAAGGACTCTGCCATCTATAATAACCCTTTTGTAAAAAAAAGAAATCCCTTTAGCCTGAATTGCTTCATACAAAGACACAAACTGTAACAATAATCCAAATGATGCTGACCTCTGTCAGCATTTATTACAGAGTAAAAAAGCACATATATTTCAGAACACATTTGCAAAACTATGATACAAAATACATGAGGCCTTTTTACACGATGAGTACATTGACTTCATAACCACACACATGGCGCTCTATCCATAACACAAGTGCAGTACTTAATTAAAATGTTGAGGCACTTGTACTTCCTTTGAGCATTATATATATTATTTTTGTTGTTTGCATGTGAACGATGCATACAAAACTTTTGACTTTTTGGACAGTGATTGTGGAATAAATATATTTTACCAGGTGAAATACTTTTCATGCTACTCCACCCACGCTATAGCAGCTCTTTTATTTTTCGCATTATTGTATGGTGAGTTCATAAAATGATACGTTATGTTTTAGACAAAGATGGCTGCTTTGCGGCTTTCAACAAATTACCATCAGCACAAACTTCACAGAAACTAAATACAACATATTTAGGTTATGTGAGTGCGACTTTAAAATATGAAGTTTGACTGCTTTGTTTCTGAAGCTGCACGGCTGTGTGTCGAGGTGTGTGGAGGTGCATTAGAACGTTTGTCATTTCCTATTTCAAGTTATACATAATATACAACATAAATGTTGTTATAGACTTATAAGACTATGATTCAACCTCAAATTGCCCTTACGATATTTGTACTGTTTTATTAATATAATACTTTATAATTTTTTTTTTAAAAGTTTGGAAATCCATCTATTAGTTTACGGATTATGAAGGATAAGAACCCATTCTTTCAAAACAGTATAACATGCATATATTCTTTATAATCACCATGTTCAATAACAACTTTTTGTAACTACAACACAGGGATAAATGCGGTATCAGGTCTGCCAGGCTGAGTAACATTTTAAAAACAAGACTTGTAACAAAGTCAGTACAGAGTACACTACTTAAAGTTTCAGAAGACTTTTCCTCCTACTGCCAATATCTTTATTTATATAAGTTAGAAACAGTTTACTTTTCTGGCCTGAAGATTGCATGGGCATGTGGCAGCATGCATATCAGCACCACCTGGGCACCATCAGGGCACCATCATGCCACTGCTCCTTGTCTGTCACCATCTTCAGTATTGCTGCCGAAGGTGGCAGACTTGTTAAGGGTTGGGTTCTTGTGAAGTGAGCTGTCAAAATTAGCAACGTTTGTTTAAAAGGCAAAGCCGGTCGCGCTCCGCAGCATCAGCTAAGACCCAAGAGGGACGCCAGGATGTCGGTTGCAGAGAAATTATTCATTAATGTATGAAATGATATCAAGAAAATATTGCCAATGTTTTTCTCACTACTGTCTAAACTAACCTGTCGGTTAGGGGACTAATTATTTATCATAATTGTAACATATTAATTCATATAGTAGTGTTGATACTTCTGTCACTACTCCTTAATGTCTAACCTGACCTTTAATAGCGATTGTGTTAACGTCAACTCCATGAGTTCTCTTTTCATTAATTGCAAGTGTAATGACATGCAATAGGGAGGTGTACGCGTGTGTGGTGTTTGGTTTGTGTGTGTTTGCGTGTGTGTGTGTGTGTGTGTTTGTGTGTGTGTGTGTGTGTGTGTGTGTGTATGTGTGTGTGTGTGTGTGTGTGTGTGTGAGTGTGTGTTTGTGTGTGTGTGTGTGTGTGTGTGTGTGTGTGTGTGTGTGTGTGTGTGTGAGTGTGTGAGTGAGTGAGTGAGTGTGTGTGTGTGTGTGTGTGTGTGTGTGTGTGTGTGTGTGTGTGTGTGTGTGTGTGTGTGTGTGTGTGTGTGTGTGTGTGTGTGTGTGTGTGTGTGTGTGTGTGTGTGTGTGAGTGTGTGAGTGAGTGAGTGTGTGTGTCTCGAAAGAGGTGATGTTGGATTTGTGCACTTGGCAAGCATTTTTTTCTTCACTCCATTTGGTGACAGATTGGGTTTAAATAACATATTATCTTCACAGTTGTGACTCACAAGCCTCAGCGTTGCAAAGTCAGGGTGAGGTTTAGCACTTCAGATGAGGAAGAGGGAAGACCAGGTCGCCTTGCTTCGTCTTTTAGTTTATCACTTTCCGATGGGCCTAATGTGGGATTCTGAAACAAGCCTTCAACACTTATTGTTGTCAATCAATCCGACTTCTCGCAGCAAAACTCATCCTTTCTCCATCTATCCTATTAACGAAGTTACTGCATAACAAGAGTGTCAAGTAATATGAATAATGCTCTTGTTTTATCCAAAATGCTTCGAAAATATAAATAAAATACAGGTAACCAGCTGACATTTCAACAAAAAAAAAGGTGCAAAAGGTCATTTTATGCAGTGAATTCAAAAGCTGAGTTGCCAGTGTTTATATGCCTGTTTTACTAAAATGAATCTTTACATAGGTTACGCATATTGCATTGTGGGGAGCTTAGCATTGCTGAATGCTTCTTAGCAACCATGCTAGCATCAGTGCTACATTTTCCGACATGACTGTATTTTTTCAGAAAAGGTCAAACCAGGGTGCTTCTGAGCCCGAGTAGGAGCTCAGGTAGGGGGACCTTTTTTAATGTCGATGCTCCGGCTCATTATTGCCTCCAACATTAACGTTTCAATAATTCCCTGAATAGCCCATACGTTAACAGTCTACCCTGCCCCCCTCATCAGCCATGTTTGTTTTTGTCGGTGCTATCAAAGGCTAACTGCTTTACAGCACCTCCTGGTGCTCCCTGGGAGGAAACTTTTCCTTCTGGAAAAAATAATCCAGCCCACAGATTTAAAGGTAATAACAGTTTGTTTTACTTTGTTTCTATCATTCTGTTATTTCTTATTATTTCTTGTTATTTTTTAATGGAAATGATTTTGCTGTTGAGATCCAGGATAGGCCTATGTATGACTATGGCGCCTATAAAGTAAGGATTGCAGATTTGGGTCGCAAGATAAATTATAGATCCACTTCAGACACAAACAGATATCTTCTTTCTCATGCTTCCTACTCATGACTGTTGCCCTTTTTTTCGCTCAACCTGTCTGTAGGGCAGATGAAGCAATAACTGTGACATGTCTTCTTCAGGCAGTGAGTGTGTACTTGTTGTTCAGGAAAGATACACAGGAATGTGGCCTTTTGCTCTGAAGCTTTGCTTACAATCTGCTTTGGCGCAGTTGTTCTGTCCTGAGCTGCCTGTCCTTCAAATCCAGGGCTTAGTATGAGGTAGGGCACAGAGGAGGGATAAGGGCTGTCACTGCTGCTGCTGGGGTGCCCAAACCAGCAGTGCATAGAAACTAATAAAGACGCACACTAGCAGGAGCCAGCCGATCAAGCAATGAGATGTCACCATGAACAAGCTGCAGGACGTTGGCAGTCGGCTTCCTGGTTATATAATGCTGGCCCATTTTTAACTGAAAAAAATATTGTAGGACTCAAGTGTAATCTACCAATCTCAATTCTGGAAAAACAAGTTTTTGTTATTTATGAATTTTCACTTTGTTCATATATTCTCCATTTTCTTTTAACATTCTGACACCACTTTGTTCATTGATGCTAGCTTTTCATTTGAAAATGTAAGCCTGCTAAAAGTTGTTAAATCTCCCCACTTTTGTCAATTGCAATTCTTCTTCCAAACGTGCATGTCAGAGTCCTTCAAATAAGCACCATCTCCATCTCCAATGACATCTGCACAGGTCACATATCATGTATGTCATATTTTGTAAATATTGAGTGACATGCAGCGGATATGCCCATAAAAAAAAGTGATGTTTGGCAACACACTAAACTGAAAAGTGTCATAATTTGATGTGTTGTGATGGCAGGATAGGTAGCAACATTGATAACATATTTGAATACAAAAATATACATCAGAAAATAATTCTGATAAATAGCAAATATAACTCAAATGTTACCCAGAAATGACCAGAGTTGGGAAGTAACGCATTACATGTGACTAGGATGACATAATCGCGATATAATTGTTTTTATCCGTAATCTCTTACAGTAACATTACTAGCAGGATTAATGATGCAATACATTTTAAAGGGTGCTCTTAATCCACATACTTCAGTGAACAAAACAAAAATGTGCTGTCTCCTTTTAGATCCAAATATACGCATACTGCCTGAATTTGCTTTATGGTTTTAACTTCTGTTTGGTTATTTTGTTGCTATATATTTTTTATTATAATTCAGTAAGTGAACCCAAATGTTCATAAAATAGGTTGCGGGAGCTTAATCTACTGTAATTGTTAAACTATTAGAGGACACATTCTTTTATTCTTCTTTTCTAATGTTATATATCGTTCAGTTTTCTTACCTGATACGCCAATGTATTGATATTCATTTTCTATTTATTTGCATTGTGTTTGATATTAATGTAATCCATGTCACGGAAAATAATCAGGTGATACTTAGATAATGTTACTGGATACATTTTTTACAGGTAACCAGTTATTGTAACAGATTACATTTTTAACTGGGGCTGTTTTAATTGCAACCAAAGCAGCGATCAAAAAGAGTCAATCCATCAAAAATCACATAAAAACCAAAATCATGTCCTGTATTTAAATGTCAAATAATAATTTAACACTTACACCGTTTAGTTATTACATTTTATTTTACTACACATATATATGTGTATATATCTTTTCATTATTGTTATCAATTAAACTCCAAAATGTAATTTTGCAGATTGCCTAAATTATACCTATGTCAAAGAAAAAAGCCTGAAGACCAGAAAGCAGGAATTACACTATTGGAACTAAAATATAAGGGTGCTTTAATTTGATGGTGTGAAATTGGAGTGCCTTTGAAGAACGTCCACAAAAACCCACTCCCTATTCATTTCTCATCAATTTTGTGACTCTGACATGTCCCTTTTGTACACTAGAATTATAGCCTGGCTAATGTAAGGTACAGTTAAAGAAATATGTGACCAGAACCTTCAGGTGAATCAATTTAACCAAAGTGAAAGCCGGGCCTCCGTGATATAAGCAGGCCTCCCTCTTTTTGAGTGCTTTCTCTTTACAGATACTAATACTGTGTCCTCAATACATTTAGTCATCATGATCATCATCATCATCATCCTCATCTTCATCATCATCATCATGATCATTAGCATCTCTGTTTCCTTTATGTATAATAATGGGTACCAAAACATTAAAACATATATGTTCTAAAGCAAATTTCTACAATTCATCGCTTAATTGAACTAAACAAAGATGGTGTACAAATATTCATTTCAATACTTTTTTAAAAATGCAATATTTTTGTAATAACGAACACATTTAAATACTATTACGCCATAGTAAACATGATTCTGTCCAATGTCGCTCAAAGATAAACTTCACATTTTCCGAATAAGTATTACCCTATAACCGTTGAATTTATAATATCAATTCAAACAAAGTAAGTCCCATTCATTTGATATTGTAACTGTACATAACCCAACTGTGTACGGTTATGTGGATTTTATTTTTGGTCAGAAATTAACTTTTCTGCAATGATTTTATATTATGAAAACATTGTTTTTGGTTTAATATGTAAAAGTAGACAAAAAAAAACCCCACAAACAATAAAAAAATTAAGCGACAATTAAAAGCTGGATATCTACAGTGTTTTAATTTAAACGAGCAACAATGCATACCTTTTTTTTATTTATCATATTGATTAAATAAGTATAAGGCTTTTTTACTTGATTGATAAAACTTTAAATGAAATGTATAATTTGTTTGTCCCAGTCTTATCAGATGGAGAAAAGAAAGTTAGATATAAAACTTTTCCAGCTTATGTCAGACGAAATGTAGTTGCTAGAACAATCGGAAAGTGATTATGCATACTTTGTGTTAGCTTAGCTGTTTGTTGAAGAAGCCATCTGTTTATATGTTTCTTTGTAATTCTTTTTAATTGTTTTTTCATTAGCAAAACTTCATGCGCCGCATCAAAAGACAATGCAATTCATTAGCTCTCTATTTCAAGGTGGTATCTAACTAGCAGACGATTCTTTTATTTCAAGTCTTTTATTTCTTCAAGGGACATTGTCTAGAATTGTAGGCTCTCCTCATTATCAAATAATATGCAATGATAAATAAGAAGCAGAGTTTTTGATCAAAAACTGAGAGTCAAGTCAGATGTTTCTCCTAGATTGAAATGTGAAACTTCTCTCAGTATGCAGAATGAAAGGCCACCATCTGCTTTTCGTATGTTCATCTTTAGAGAGGACGTTGAACTGTCAGCAAAGTCCCCCCTACTTATCAGGACACTTAGACATTGCCACAACAAAAATATACTATTTTATACAAAGCCTTTGTACTGTATTTACACACTTGGGTCAATTCTATCGAAAGCGCGAACAATAAACATTTTAAAGAAAATGATGTTAATTCAAATCGTATTATTTACGCAAACTGCTGTAATGTCACTATGTAATTTAATTTGACAGTCAAATCTTAAGAACATCATTAATATAAAGTAGTGGGTTAAACACTTAAGATACAAACTAGAATTTCCATTATATTTTGATATTATATAATTCTTTTTATTTTTTTCTCTTATTATCCTTTATTTCTTTATCTTTCGCAATCGTAATTTACTTTATTCAACAAAACTTTAATCATTTTGGAACATAAAATGAATATACTAACCACTTAAATCTAGACTTTAAAATCTGAGATCAGTTGAAAAGTATACTGGGAAAGAAAGTTACCAATCTCCTCCTTTAAATCTGGAAAAAAAAGAGAACAAATATGAAGGCTTTCCTTGTGTCATACTATGAAGGCTTTCAACTGCAAAGACTCAAACAGACTTTCATATGAAGCTGTCACATTTTACTCATCTCATAACTCACAATTCTGGCTGAAAATATTGAAGTAGTCATCCGTTCTAATACTGAAGTCTGTTGAAGCGTGCATTCTTTTTTTATTTACTGCATTTTTCTCCAAATTTTGGAAATAAAAACAACATCATGCTAAGAAAAAAAACGTGTTTTAAAAGTCTATGATGTCAGGAAACCTTAGAAAAAGTGAACCACTTTCATTACACAACACGTACTGCACGTCTGACCAAAATGTACAAGGGAAGCCAAACCTAATATTATCCAGCTCAAAACAGCACCATTAAAAATGAGAGCATTCTGTGTGTTGTTTGCTTTAATATTGTGAAAATAAGCTATGAGCATGCTGCTTTCAAACAGCGTTCAAAGAGCATCAGCTCCATCTTCCTCCTTCCCTGTTAGCTTAGCAACAGCGGCCATTTTGTCTGCATTTGCATTGGTCCAAATGTCTTCTCAGGTTATGCCGCATTTCTTTGATATTCCTGTCAGGCGATGGCGGTTACATCAATTTCAACACATTTCGCAGGAACGAGATCTCTTAATTTGCACCTTTAACCGAGATATATGGTGGAAAATGTGGATTATATTTGAGACAAACCGTGCATGTTCCGAGCAGTAATGCATTAATTTACTGCTCAGTTTCTACCAGAAAGTGTTTAGTGTTAACCACGTGTCTGTCAGAAAAATGCACATGCATACAAGACACATAAGTGTGCACTACACTGGCACACACACACACACACACACACACACACACACACACACACACACACACACACACACACACACACACACACACACACACACACACACACACATACAATAAGATGAGCTGATCCCTTGCTCTGAGTCTGCGTCAACCTCCCGCTGCTCCCACCGACACACTACGTAGACAACCCACCACAGGATGTATAAACCCAGCTGTCCAGAGGTCACCTTGGCCTGTTTACTAGACTGAGTGGATGCACAGTGGCAGAGTGGACCATCCACAACAGCTCACCTACCAACATGTGTTCAGCTCTCCACTTCTACTGGATCCTCAGTCACGCAGTATGGGTAAGTAGCACAATCTGTGCTTTTTTTTTTTTACCCAAGTCAACTGCACCAACGAGGAAAAGCTGTGATGAACAAACCTGCTGGAGACTGTTCCTCTTACGTCTTTCAGCTCTTTGAAAAGTTCTGATTTACACACACGTCATCAATTAATTATATTTCCACCAATTAGCTTCTTCCTTTTCGACTTTGCCAGAATAATTTTCCACAAATCAATACATTTTTTATCTACTGGTCCACAGTTGTAGCTAGCTTGGTCTACCAGGAGACTACTGTGAAAACCCCTCCCCTTAAACATTTTTCTGAGCCTTAAATAGAAAATGACCTTAATGTATATCATGAAAATTGATAACTGCATGTACGAGATTATCTCCAAATTATTGCATCTTTAGGAATCAGCAGCTGAAAATGACTGAACAAATGTATACCGATCAACAAAATAAAAACAGTTTTAACGACTAACATGCTGACATTTTAACTGTCTTTACGTTTCAGAGGTTTATGGGCCTGTTGTCACCTCACAGGCCGAGCCAACAGTCCTGAACACGCTTTAATGTACCAGGTACTAACTCGGCTACTGTATGTTGCACACACATGCACCCACCCACCCACACACACACACACCCACACACACACACATGCACACACACACACACACACACACACACACACACACACACACACACACACACACACACACACACACACACACACACACACACGCGCGCGCGCGCGCACACGCCCACACAGACACTCACCTCGGTTCTGCTGAAACACACCACTAGTGAAACACTGGAGCTTCGTCTGGTTCTGGTGAGGTCCAAAATGTCCAGGTTAATGGCAGAGAGGGTTGAAAAAGACTGACTGGGAGCTGCCCTGACCACCCTGGTAAATATAAGAGAGCAAATCCTTTTCAGGTTGAGAGTATGACACGGGACTGCCACATAAATCTGTGCAGGCCCAGCCCGGCACAGCCTGGGAACGCCATGGGAGTGGTAGGCGGCACTACGGTGAGGTTTTTGGGGAGGATTATGGATTGAGACGTACAGCTGGGAGGCTAAAGTTACACTTTTCATTACCACTTCGAGGGGGTCTTGGCTGCCTGGAAGCCAGTCAGATTTGTGGAGACCTCTTTCTCCCCCTGGAATGGTTGTAATTCTGCAGGCGCATTCTTCACCTGAGGACAATTGTTTTTGATATGGCAAAAACAATTTAGTGAAACGCGATGGGGAATGCGTTTTTTTCTTTTTTCTTTCTATTTTTTGCCAATTGAAGAATGAAAAAAAATAAGGAAAAAAAGAGAGGGCACTGTGAAAAGTCCTCATTCACCAAAAGACCAGAGTAAAGAGAGAGCAGTATGCCCCCTTCTGGCTCTTTTCTTCTCCCCCTCTTTTCTTCTTCTTTTTTCCCTGGCGTCTGGAGATGTGAAGAAATGTCTTTTGATCAGCTCTGACAGAGCCTGGGCCATGTGAAGAGGGTGGCTAGCGGGACTCTGCCAATCCATGCAAGGCAAAAATGTTCCTAATAAGAGAGTAATAAGCTAACGAGTGCTGGGTGTTTGTCTGATCCACATTCTGGGTGCAGTTTGTGCCAGCACACCCAGTGCCTTCTGACGTGTACCCGACTCTCATCAGTCTTTGGACTGTTTGCCAGGTCACTGCATTTCACCTGGCTAGTCCCATATGCTCCACCAATGGTGCAATAGGCTGAAATGTGGAGCCTTGTGGGTACAACAACATTGAAAGTGGGAGTATTTCTTTTTCAGATTTTACACACATTTCAGGATTGTCAATCCTCAGAACGTACAATATGTTTCATATTGGCTTTGCTGAACATATACAGGGGTGGAAAAATAAAGTGGAGTATTGGTTTGAGCAAAGCACATTTGTCTCACCTTGCCCACACAACATCAACTTGGGCTATTTCCACAACTGACTGCTTCCATTGTATGTGTGGGTTTGAAGTGGTCACATATCAAAGGGCTCTGTCTCTGCAGGGTGGATTCTCTGGTACTCTGTAGAGCACAACAAGGAGATAGTTACCTCGCACAGCTTCTTACTGCAGCATCCCAGCCCAAATAAACACATCACCTCCACTGCAGGGGGAGGAGGACAACAGCACAGCTGCCAACCCCCTTTCCTTTTCCTACCCAGCAGCAGCACCAGCCAAGTCCACAGTGCTGCGGGGCATCCCAGGCATGAACAGGTGCTCTGTTGGTGGAGTTGGGCCTGGTTTTAGGCCTGTCTCTGGGCCTGTGCGGGATGTGTGAGGGCTGGTGAGGACTGGCTGGCCAGACTTTAATGGTGTGTTAGTGAGTCCTGGGCTCAGCACTGGTAATTATGGTGGGGAGAAGGCGATTAGGCAGTGCTGAGCAGCCCAGCGAGGGGGACGGGCCCACGCCCAGCAGGGAGGGGAGTCCTGCCACGGGAGGGACCAATCAAGTGTAAAGCGGAGAGCAGACCCTGGGCCTTGGTTCAGTGGGAAAAGGCTTGGCCACTGGTTCAGAGCGCCGCAACTTTCACGGATTAGTAGAGACACTATTCTGAAGACTGAAAGGGGGAACACAGCACGGAGGCAGCATCAATGCATGCGTGCACGCACACAAACACCCAGTCACACAGTCTCTCTCTCTTTCCTTTTCTCTCTCTCTCAAACACAAAACCCACCAACAGCTGGGAGGAGGGCTACAGCCATTGCCATATTACCATAGCAACGGCATATCTCACATTTGAGCCCAAATGAAGACACTTTGGGCTACAACCGGGGTATTTTTTCTTCCAGTTAATGGAAGTATTTTAATAGTTTTCCTCCGTGCTTGTAGAACGCTTCCCCCTGACTGAGTTAATGAGCTGCAATTGGAGGTGCTCTGTGCATCAGACAAACATCTTGTCATTTTGAAAATTACAGGATGTCTACAGTGTGAATTTAACATCCGCATTTATGTGGCAAAGAAGCTTCAATATATGCTGTAAAGACTCACTCATTTGGGTTAATCTTCCTTACATTCTAAGGTACACTGTAGTGCAAACAAATGGATCAAATCTGAGAGAAGTCACACTTTCAAGTAAAGTGATACAGTTTGCTCAAATTAAACAATTTTCTCTTTTCAACGCCTTCAGCAGGTCCGAAATCTTTGAAGAATAATCTTGTGCTTTGCTCCACTTGTAAACGATACTTTTATTCATTCGACTTTAAATGTAATTCTTCAAAAGCAGATAAGAAACTGGAGAGCTGTTTCACTGTGGAGTCAGCTGCTGTGTGGAAAAAGGACCTTAGTCATGATAACTAATTGCGGATTACTCAAATACTTGTTTTAGATACTCTTTTGAAGAACATGCTACGTAGCTTGGGACTTTCTTATTATACTGCTGAGACATTAAACAATTATAGACCATTTTGAATGGCTTTGCAGTGTCATCTAAAATGACACCATATTCTGTATGCTGAGTAAGTTAAGCAAAGTGTACTTGCAGTCAAAAAACAAATTGTAAATACCACAGTAAACATCTGGCTTCTGCTGCTGTTGTTGTTGGAGGAAACATTGGAGGCTTTCATCGAGCATGGCAAACGTCTTCAGTTTCCTTAGCATGCTCTTTGTCCTCATTTTTTGAAAGAAAGTAAACATGTGAGACACTGATTTGTTTCTGGATGGAGTATGAGAGCTCAAGTCCTATTCCATTCTGTTTAATGGGGTCTCTTCCCTATACAGGCTGAGTGTGTGTGTGTGTGTGTGTGTGTGTGTGTGTGTGTGTGTGTGTGTGTGTGTGTGTGTGTGTGTGTGTGTGTGTGTGTGTGTGTGTGTGTGTGTGTGTTGTGATTTTGCTTTCTGTGAGATGAGGAGTGTGTGCCTGTATCCAGGGGCCTCCCCCACCCCCATCCCGTGCTAGCTTTTGGTACTATCATCCTGCAAAGCTTCTCTCTCTCTCTCTCTTCTCTCTCTCTCTCTCTCTCTCTCTCTCTCTCTGTCTCTCTCTCTCTCTCTCTGACATGACACACATATACACACACACTTCCTGTCTCTTGGTCTTCCTCTCTCTCCCTCTTTCTCTCTATCCCTCTTTCTCTCTCTGTGAATTGCTCATCATGCTTTGACTTTGAAGTCACTGCTTTCTCTTTCTCTTTTTTGTCTCCGTGTGGCTTTGATTCACTAACATTCTGTGCATAGTTCCTCTAATGCCTGTATCCTGGTGCCTTATTCTTCCTACTCTGCCAGTGTAGGAACGGTGAGTCTCTTGCCTTTGAAACGACGTCCATAAATTACAACTTGTCAAGTGTCATTTTCCTTGTTTACAGCCCTTTTGGGCTCCTACTCCCCCATGTTCCTCTCTAGTGTTTCACATTTAATTGCACCAATAATGTTGGTGCTGCTCACCGGCTCTGCACATGCAGCTCGTTGCCGCTAAGGGGGTGCGGAAACTATTAAAATATTTTCCAGGCTTTACGAGTTTTATGTGTGTAATTTGTGTGGATATATCCCACTGTGTTACCACCAACTAGGAGAACAGAATGAGATTGTGCTGTGGCTTGTGTTACGACACTGAGAGGGAGTCAGGAAGAGATGGAGGGAACAGGCTGAAGGGTAAGAGTTAGAAAGGAAGAGAGGGAGAAAGAGAGCAGGAGAAGGAGAGTTAAGTCTATACAGGAAACCTGCACTAAGTGTTCCTAAATAGCTTGTGTTTTTCCTCCCCTGCACAAACAGCTTAATTTATTGCATGTCTGCTGAAGTCAACAGCCCTTTATAACCCCACAATAATTTCCCATATGTTCCATATATCACCACAGAGAGAGGGCGGAGGAGAGAGGGAGAAAAAAGACTGAGGCTGCAAATACGTTCAAGACATAATGCACACACACACACACACACACACACACACACACACACACACACACACACACACACACACACACACACACACACACACACACACACACACACACACACACACACACACACACACACACACACACACACACACACACATACACACACACACACACACACACACGCACACGCACGCACGCACGCACACACACACACAAACACACACACACACACACACACACACACACACACACACACACACACACACACACACACACACACACACACACACACACACACACACACACACACACACACACAAAACAATTACAACAGGGACAAACCATGGTCTTAATCAGACCCGCGCTGGTATGTGTGGATGTATGTGTTATTCCCAGCACACCGCTACACCTGTGGGTGGGCCATGAAATATTAAACACTTTTGTTCATGTTGTTTACTTTCATCATTAAGGGAGAGTCCTTGATAATAGGAAACTTCTCTCCTCTGGATGTGCAGCGGGGAGTACCTTGTAAGGGTCTGGCACAGCCTCCACCTCTCCAGCAGGACCAGTTTGTTCTTGTCAAAGCCCATGTGCCACGACGAGGCTGGCGAGGTGTAGGAGTTCTAAATTAAGAGGGATTTCAGTCAGCAATCCTCTAAATCTCCCTCCTGGTTTCAGTGTTTGGAATGAGGGATGGGCAGAGTTTACCTGCATCTTTGTTCATGCGTGACTCTGTGAGCAATTGTATGTCCTAATGTAAACACACTCGATTCAGAATTGACTATTGAAATATGAGCATAGTGCACTGATGTACACTATCTGTCAATAACACACTTTCCCCATAAAGAGTATCATACAACTTTGATAGAAATGAGTGAGAGTCGACAGAAGATGTTCTAGTTGTTGGGCTTAATAATACTGGTCGCATTAATATGTATTATAATGTATGTGTTGTAAAGCATGTATTAAAGGTCCCATGTCATGGCCATTTCTACTGATCATATTTCCATTGTTGAGGTCTACTAGAATAGATTTAAATTGTGCAATTTTCCAAATTCACATTGGTTTCTCATACAGCATCTCTGTAAAGTAAGTGTATTCACCAGGTATTCACTCTCTGTCCTAAAGGGCTTGTTGGAGGTCCTGCCCCCCCCCTCCCTGTGAGCCTAGTGTGCTCTGATTGGTCGGGACGTTGCGAGGCTCGCTGCTGTGAGGAGTGGACAGGTTTCCGGGTCGGTGATACAGCGAGAACAAGCTAAACTCATCCTGAGCACACACAAACACTCACAGCCGAAGTAAAAACAATAAGTGTGGCTTGATATTGAGTAAGAAAAAGGTTTGAAACGCTGTGAGAATGGGTCTGCGGAGAGCATTTCTCCACGATCCCAACTCGTCTATTACCAGCGTTCAGAGAGCTGCAAGTCAATGGGGACTCCCTGTTAGTTAGCCAAGGGATCCTGGTGTGTGAGGAGCTCCGCGGATTGGTCCATTTGGGCCAATCCGGTCATTTGTTGTTGATTTGGGTGTTCACATGTCACAGAACCCAGGAAGAAAACAATGGAAAATGAGGAATCTCCAACAAGGCGTTTTGGGGCAGCATAGACAGGTATTTTCTGTGTTAGAGTTTTACTCCCTACAGGGTGTACTTTGTTTTTTTTTTACTCTGCAGACCGTTTACATGCATACAAACCTTCATAACACACAAGGGGATGGGTAATAACCTGAAAAGCATGACATGGGCCCTTTAAATGTTTATATGCAGCTTATAAATGCAAGATGAGAAGGTAAAGTAAAGTATTACAGATCCATACATATGGCAAACAAGCAATATTTAATTCCAAGGGAGTTAAATAAATGTGATATGTGAACAAAATGATAATAATTGAACACAGACCTTTAAAAATGTAAAAATGATCCCCCCTGATGGCTATTTCATGCATTATCTTACCTCGTTGCATCTGTTCACACAGTAGCTTTGGTAAGACAGTGTTTTATTTTTTGTCAGTTTTATGTCAACATATGTTGCTATTTGTGTCCAGATGTGAACTTCACTCAGACCAGATAAGTGAAAAAACAGGCAGCTCCTTGTTGGTCTGGATGATTCACCCAGGGATGGGATTCTGGAGGTGGGGGCCGGTTGGCGGGGGGTTAGGCTGTGGTGCCAGAGAACGGATCGATCCCCAGCTGCAGGTGGCCGAGCTGGAGAACAGGCACCGAGAGCTCCGAAACCTGTCCTGACTACCAAACAAACTGCACACTCAGGCACAGACACACAAACAAAACAGCACATATGGAGGGACTCCACGCTCCAGCAATCATCGGATCAGACAGATGTACCGACTTGAGAAAGTAGTTTAGAGTAAGAGTTGTTTCATTCAATAGTTCATTATGATCCTCATACAAAATGCATCTTCATTTGATGACTTCCTTTGTGAAGACAGAGCAACAGCTGTGTGGAGCAGGAACAGTTTGAAAAAATACGTGATATTTGCACGAGTCAAGTAAATGTGATCCATAGCTTGAGATTCAAGATGTTTGATAAAGTTATTTTTATTTGTAAATGTTAAAAGCCCCAAAATGCCCCTCATTTAACAGGCCACACCACAGGACCATGTATCATATATTGTGTTTGATCATAAAAAGGTTAAAGCTATTTCTTTCCACGTATCCAAAAGTGAAGGAATCATCAAGTTATACGATGAGAGCAGCCCCATCCCCTGAGACTCCTTGTTCATAAAGAAATAGGTTAAGCCTTGATGTTTAAATCACAGGCAGTGTAAATCTCCTAAAATCCTTTCATTCTTGTTCAGACAAAAGAGTCTTGTTTGGGAACACATCTTTAAGATCATAGTTTTTGGTGGCAGCCGCTTCGTTTGAATCAATATACGGTGCAATGGTGTGGGAGATGGATGCAAAGATGGAGACATCGGAGGAAGAGAGAGTCAGGCGGGAAGAATGAGAGTATTTTACTTTAAGGTTTGTCTACCCTGTGAGATCAGGCACCTCTGCAGACATACAAGTTAGTTTAAAATGAGAGAATGATTTTGTGTTTTGGTCCCTGGAGATGGAAACTGTCTGGCCACAGTTTGCACTCAATAGCAGATCAATATCTCTACAATATCAAGCACACCCAACCTGGCACCCTCCTCCCACTATTCCAAGCACAAACAACATGAAATGAAATTTCATTTGATGTTGCTCTGTGGGCAAATGATTGAAGGTTGCCTTAGGCTAAAGAAGATTTGGTAGGAAAAGAAAACTTAAATGTGTCCCTGGTGCTTAATGACTGTACTTACAGGTTCTGCAGTGAGGAGCAGAGATGCATCACAAGTATTGCCTTATCTTAATTCAAGTCTTGTGCTGTTAACTCAATATTTTTACCTTACAGGCCTGTGCGCTCAGGGCCCGGACGCAAAGGGCAGTTTTATTGCTTTTCAAAAATCGAACAAACAGGCTTTATTTGCCTTTTCCCACCGACACACAGGGAAATTATTATCCTCGACGTGCAACAGTAAAAGAGTGATATTAAAGCTGTGGTGAAGCCAGTATGTTACAGCTGAGGCTACCACTCTGGCTCATGGCCGCTTCTAGCAGTTAAAATAGAAGAAAAATACAATTGGATCCTTCTTGAACCCCTGACCGCTCACTATATACTCGATGAAAGCCATATCCTCATACATGTGTATTAATGCCCCCCAAAAACTGTTTGGAGATCAGGGGAAGATATGTAATGGTTTGAAATGATTCACAGGCTGAACCGCCATTTGGCTGATAAGAGGTTCTTTTATTTCACTCATCCTAGGAGAGGTTCCTGCAACATATACCAAACAAAGACTTGGGAGAAGAGGGAAATCATGTAGTTGATTAGAGGAAATGAGCAAAATGTCAAGGACTTCTCTTCATTACCAGAAAGGCCTTCTCAAAACTCCTCCCGATGAATGAGCTCTTTTGAATAGACTGCAGCATTCACCCACTATCCTATGCAAACAAGTGGTCCAAGAACCACATTGTTTCAAAAGACCTTGTGACACACAAAAAAGCGGGCAATGTCTTGGACACACATGCTATCCCAGACTCTTTCACGCCCAGGCTAAACGTTTAGCCACCCTGGCTAATTAACTGCTGTGAAAGAGTGCGCATCAAAGGGAGGCGGAATTTGGAGACTCTCTGACCAACCCTCAGGTCCAGGGGTCAGCCCTCTCCAAGACAGAAGTTAGGACGTCCTGGCCCTGGACCTCTGGACGCTAACCCTTAACCCCTTCTGGAGCATATCAAAGCTCCGGCAGCAGAGGGTTGCACAGACGTCCCCCAACAATAACAGGAGGACATCAAAGAGCCGGTTGGAAAAAGACGAGAGGAGAAAAAAATAAAAGCGAGCCAATATCAAATTCCCTCTTATTCTGCAGATATTCCAAAAGATGAATATAATTAATCTCTCCAAGTTGTCATGGGTCTAAAAGGCTCTTGCTGTGCTGCAGCCTCCTTGGGGCACTTGAGGAGAATTATGTGATTAAACAGACCTGTGAATTCTGGACACAGGCGGAGAGAAGAAAGCTTCAGTCCTCTTCATAATGCCCCTAATGAAGTGGCTGGTGGCTCCGTCATCCCTGGCTGGGCCTTGTGCAGCCTGTTCACAATCTGTCTAATGACAGAGCGGGGGCTGCCGAGCGCACCAGTGCTTCCCAATGAGCCACAAAGGGAGATCACAGGCTCCATTGTGGCTAGGCACAGGAGCTTAGCACTCATCAGGCCCAATAAACCTGTCTCTAGTCAGGGTAGGACACACCCCTCCGCCGCCAGCCAAGAGCCCCACGCAGCACACTCCTTCAGTTGCTCACTCATGTCATTATGACATCAGGGTGACATGGCCTTATCACCCACTGAAATACAACTTACACTCTCTCTCACTACTGTTTATATTTAGGTGTTGACACTGGAATAACAAGCCTTTTTTCTCTCTTGGCCACTGCCGTTGTGTGTACTGTAGTGCATATAATGTATGGGTATGTATCTGCATACACTGGTTGTTTACTTGCCCGCCCTTTCGCCTCCATTTTAAACAGGGCCGCTCCTCTTGGCCTGTGCTGCCGCCCAGAGCTCCTGCCAAACGTATGCAAATGAGCATGTCCACAATGGTGCCCACAGCTGCACGCAGTCGGCCAAAGACAGAGGACAAGGCGGCCGTGCCTTTCATCCGTAACCCCTGATCCCCTCTCAGTGACACGTCATGTTCACCCCAACACTGGTCCCCTCCAAAAAAACATGTCGCCTCCAAGCCCAGATACCCACTCCCCACAGCTTCTCTCTATACACACAGATGAGCCTTTGGCCCGGCTGTTAGGAGCGTTGGACAGAGCGTCCAGATTCTGCTCAGACACTCACATACCAACACCCTGTCAATGGCTCTTGAACTTATGTTAGACCAAAGTGAAAAAGGAAATGCGAGGGAAAAGTAAACAACTTGTGCCTTTTTTCCTCCACACCCTTGAACAAGCTTTCCTCTGTGGTCATTATTTGAGCTAAAATTACTGTGCCGAGTGGACGAGGACAGAAGGAAAGAGGAGGGAGGAGGAGGGTTATCCAAGAAGAGTGGGGGTAAAGAACCTGATTGCTTTAATCTCAGCGCTCGCGGCGCACCCCTTTTCATAAAGCTTTTTGGCCGTGTGATTCAGACCCAGGCCCCAGTGTTCTGCGCCCCACTATTGTTCTCACATGAAAATCAATTCCCTTGAAGACCCTCCTTAATCCCGTTTTTGGCGTCAACAATGGCCACTTGTGCACGGCCTGATAGACTAAGAGCTGGGATGATGCGGCTGTCTGCTCTGATTCCAGCCCATTCAGGTAATGGCGGCCCGCATCACTTTGTAGTGCCAAGTGCAGGACTCGACAGGAAGACGTTTGCGATCATAATTTCCTGCAGAGCAGAGGCCCAGGCACCCTCCACACCCACAAGACTTTTAATTAGGACAGACAACCACAGAGATTAGAGACCAGCCTGTAACAATGACTGTCCCTTTGAACGTGCCTCAGCCTCTCTCCCCACTGAGCCCATATGGAGAGCATAGTACCATGATCACGCTAATAACGTTCACCTCAGCTATAGCACACAGCAGTAGTTCCTGTACCGGACCTCATGTTCTGCAGATCTGGACAGCTCTCTGTATACCTATGTGAATTAGAGTTTTTGTTAACCTAGAAAAAGGAGTATGCAGGTGTCTTAAGGACAACCCAGAGAGTTTCCGGCAGGGGTGTGTTCAGTTTTTGGTTTCAGATAGTCTTTCAGATGCTCAGACTTCACAAAGACAAAAGCAGTCACCTGCAAGGTGCTGGTTTTCAACAAATGTAGATGTCCGCTGATCTTTTCTTGGATTCCCACATCAAAACAGTGCAGTTTCCTTGATTGCTGGACTGCAGATATCATCTTTGATGCAGCCTTGCCTCAACTCTCCAAAGACCAACAGGAAAGGCAGCAGAGAGCAGCATCACAGCAACAATCCCCCTTAATTACAGTCAGAGCTATATCTAAAAATCCTGATGAGGGATACAAAGGCCTAAGTCTACAGAAGAGATTTCATTACTCGTTCCTCTCCTTACCTTTTCTGTGTTTGGTAAAGAAAGGGAACAAAGGAGGAACCCTACTGATTGAAAACTAGCAGAACAGTGAAACAACAGGACACAACTGATCGCTCATGCATGGCTGGGATTAGGATAAAAGTAGAAAGAGCATGGAGAAGAAAGAACACAACAAAAGAAACAGGGGACTGACAAACTTTTTTCTTTTCCTTTTGTGGTGAAAAGGATGGAATGAAAGGTTTGGTCATATGAAAAGATAGAGAGAGAACGATTACCAAACAGAGGCGGCCCTTTTTTAGCCTCTGTACGCCTCCACTCTTGTTCCTTTTAACTACAGCTACATGAAAGATGAAGCACAGGTCTCTGGTGGCCGATATGGGACAAACATACCAGATAAAAATGAATTGTTTATCAGTAATTGTTCATTCATTATTTGTTTAAAGACAAGGCGGTTACGTGCCAGATATCTTTAATGTGAATTTTCTAAGACCACAAGAATGGAACATTGTGATTCCTATTGACCAACTGGCTTGTGAAAGTTGTTCACTACACACTAACTAACAAGACAGCACTCTTTTAAGCCACTGCCTCTGCTACATGGAGATCATCCAACAATGCTCTGAGTGCCTCCCATGCCTTTGGACTTGGTTCAAATCGTATTCTATTCTTTATTTATCTTCCACAACAAAAAAGGAGGGGAAGGCAAGTGATTAGAATTTCTGTCTTTGACTTCTCCTCATTTAAGGGGGTATTTGTGAATGTGGGGAGGTGATGGCTACGCCTCTGTTTCGGCTCGTTTTAAGTGGTGCACCACTCATCCTCCCTCAGTTTGGATCAAGGGTGAGTAGGGGGGCATAGTTAACTTGTCTGGAGGTGAACGAGGTCACGGTGTGAGTGTGAAGAGGAGCACAGGTTTCCTGGTCAGAGAATGAAGAATAAACAGGGAGTGCATGGACAAAAGAAAAGACTTAACTCACATCTGAACAGCTCAAAGCACTTGTGGTTCGTTCAGGGAAATGTTTATATGCAAAATGTTTGGGTTAAAATAAAGAATAATGGACACTACTGCATCAGGCACTCATCCCTTTATGTAAAAGGGCTCTTTGTATCCTTTAGTTGAGGGATTAAGAAATCCATGGACTGGCGATATCAGTAGATTATCTGCACTGTGCATCTCTTTAATACTCTGGAGAAGAAATGTTCTATAATCATGATTTCGGTATTTTCCCAGGTGACATTGCATATAAACAGTAATCTGACATGATGTACAATAAGAGAATAATCATTATTTTAAGTATAAAGGGTAAAACGTGTTTTGCTCAGATTGGCTTTTCTTCCAAATTGTGTTATGCTCCCACAGACTCCACTGCTGTGTGTGTGTGTGTGTGTGTGTGTGTGTGTGTGTGTGTGTGTGTGTGTGTGTGTGTGTGTGTGTGTGTGTGTGTGTGTGTGTGTGTGTGTGTGTGTGTGTGTGTGTGTGTGTGTGTGTGTGTGTGTGTGTGTGTGTGTGTGTGTGTGTGTGTGTGTGTGTTCAAAAACACACATAATAATTATAAATTATAACAATAACTAGCATTCTTTTGTCTTTGTATTCCCTGCCAGATACTATTTTCCCTTTTTCCTGACCTTATTAAAACCCAATATGTAAGAAAGTATTTAATTCGTAACCTTCCCTCTAACAAACAGATTCGCACAGATGGTGACAAAATACAGTGATGAACAAAAAACATTATTATTACACAACATAAGGAAAGACTTAATGTTTCAGATGTTATATGGGCTGGGCATGTACATGCACAGTACATTATGTTATCGTACAGGTTTGAGGTCAGTTAGACTGTTAGAACTGGTATGAAAAAAACTGTTATAAAACTTGAATAGTAGATCACCAAATATAATTAATTGGGAATGGGAGGGGTAGTGCTGCTTAAAATGTTCTGTCAGCATCAATCACGGATGTAGAGCAGAGGAAAATGTATTGTGTTTTACAATGTTTTACAGTTGAGGTTTCAAGGACCACAAACAGAAGTGATACCAATTGTAGTATTTCAAAAACATGTCATTGGTTCAGAATAGTGTATGAGACATTTTCATATCATTAACAAAATGTCATTAAATATTAAGCTTTTATGTTTTTGTTGTGCTGTGACAGAACGCTTATGGATCCAAAACAGAACAAGAAGGTAAAATCACATAAAAGTATTAATTATTAGTGTTACAGCATTGTTAGACACAATATTCCATAACAATCAAAACGGTTCCTTTATTTGTAAATGTATTTATAAAATCTTTATTGGATTGATCATAGTAATGGAAAAAAATAGAATAAAACAAGGACTAGGTTAGAAAGGAAAAAAACAATCCTTTAATTGCGAAAGTATCTTTTAAGCATTGATGGTTGCGGGATGAGCCAACAATGGAAGTGAACTAAAACTCAGATTGATAGATATTGTGTGCAGCTTCACATGAGCAAGTCTCTAAAGCGCAGAGAAATCCCAGAAATACTGTTCGGCATATATGAAAGGAATTTGTTTTTAAGTAGAAAATAGTCTCACAAGGCAGCTTTCCATGCACCAGCAAAAAATGCATACATTTGTATGAAAGCTGTGTGTGGTTTGAATCTGCAAACCTTAACTAAAGGCTCACACTCTAAGACATTAACAAACATGAAAACATCCTAAACCGAGCATCTATTGTTGGCTTGACAACACTTAGTGCTGATGGTGTAGGACAAACATGCAGAATGAAACCAGCATCAACCCAGAAATCACTTGGGTCTTATACAGGCAGATGGAAAATGTAGAACTATGACACATTTAAATGCGTTCACTAGAAATTGATTTCTTGGAGCAAATTAACCAAACTAAAACCGACTATAAGCTCTTATCATGAATTAACCACAAAAATACACACACTGAAATATGCATGTGCAGACACAGACAAACAAGAATCACTACACTTTCAGTCCAGAGCAAAGACATTGTCACATGGTATTCATATGTTTGCTTAAGTGCTTCTGTCTCTTTTGAGTAAGCTCTGGCTATTATCCTGAAATATAAACCACGCAAGTCGTCAAAGTGGCTTTCTGGAAAACAATAGTGTCTGTCCCCGAATGCAGGGGTCCAAGCGGGGGATTTTTCTGTGTCACCCCCGATTCTCTCGCATCTTGTAGATGGCTTCTCTAATCGCCATGACTGGCTGACCTTTAGGCCGGTCCCTTTCTGGGATTTACAGCTTTCACTGGCTTGACCTTTGCCACCCAACACTCCTACTGACACTCCCTTCACGTGAACTCAACACCAAAGCTGGACAAGAGCTACTGCAGGCCAGTGTGTAGGAGGCTACCGCTACCTCAGCATGTCAAAACCTCTGTAGGTGGTATGATTCAGTCAGTGGTTTATTAACCCCCACCTCCGACCACCCCCTTTACCCCCTACCTCCATAAAGAAAGTTTCCCCTATGGCCTGGAGCAAGGTAGACCTGCTTAAAGCTCGGCCTAATGACGTGTGCCATGGTAGAAGAGGCTAAATGCCACCACCACATGTGGGGATGATTACAGGAAGTGGTTCAGAGTAGCAGGGGACCTCAGGATTTTGGGGGCGGGTTTGGGGCACAGAGGCAGTGAATTCCCACAGGCCATTGTTTTCGGGCAACTCAGCACAAGCCCCATCCTGGCCAGGTCACGCAAATTTAGGACCCAATGAAATTAAGGTCCCATGGGGGGTCGTGCTCTCTTAATCTTTAATTAAACATTCCTCACACTTTGCATCAGCATTTTAAAAACAAAAAACATAAAAAGGATCAGTGGTCTTCTTTTAATGGAGATTACACAAGTGAGGTGACACTGCAGTTTTTGGGCTTTTAAATAAAACTTGCCGGGCTCGGTCTCAGGTCGAGCTGCTTAGTCTACAACCCTACTCAGCATAACGCTCCCTTGTCGGAAACACAGTAGCTAAAGTAATACAGCATTTCCTCTTTGGGGGGCAGTTAATCACCCCTGAGCAAACGTGTGTACTGGAGCGTGAAGGCACCATTTCTCGCACACTTCACAATGAACATGTTTTAAACTGCAGCTCCTCTGTGCCACACCGGCCAACACTGCCAAACCAGAGAATACTTTTCAGTTTGGAGGGGATACAATTGTCTAGGGTGAGATTATAATAAAAAAGTTACATTAACAGGTCTGTCCTTTGCCCAGCAAACAGTTTCAATAGGCTACAGGAGTGTCTTTGTGAGCTTTTATTTAGACTTGCCAGAGGGAAACTTACTCTTATCACTTCTTTTTCTGTAAACCTTCAAAGGTCACAAGTTATTATTTATTGCCTTGTTTGACTGTGGCTTATGAAATCCTAAATGACTTGGTAGAGCAAGTTGGTAACCTCCTACCCAATGAAGTGGTCTTTTTCTCTCTTTTCTCACAGACAAACAAAAACAAAACAACAAAGAGAGGCGGTACATAAAGGGGCTTTGGTCAGATGGGTCACATGCTGTCCATTGAGTCTCTGGTCCATCAAGACCATTCAGCAGGCTCTATAAAACCGGCAGGCTGCTTAAATACCTGACAGGGAGAAAAGAAACAAAAACAAAGAGAAGGAGGGGGAACAAGAGATAAAATAAATAAGACAGCCTCTGTGACTGATGTGTATAGATGGTGCCGGAGAGTCACTGACAATTCAAGAAATGTGGCTGTGGCCACAAAAGGCGGCTGGAAAATACTGAAGGGGCTTGCTGGGCACATTTTTAAGGCCTTTCCCACTTGGACCCCCTTTTGAGTCTTTGTCTGTGCTCTGGCTCCATGAGAAAAGTCAATCACAGACGCTTGGCTGTAGATTCTTGGTTTTCCTTTTCTTGTTACAGTTTGTTCCCCAGTATTAAGCCAAAAGCAAGATACTCTATGTTTGTGTAACTAATTAAAGATGGGGATCTATATTCCAGTTAACCAACAATTAAAGAAAATAGTAGAAATATATTGCTTTTCCTGTCATACCCTGATTAAGATGTTACTCATATTTTAGCCTGAAAATATGGCAACATCAAAAGATGAGTGGAGAAGAAAGATAAATACTGGGCAGTGATTAAAATCCATATTTATGCAGCCCAATTTTCCTTGCGAGGGAATTCAATGTGTTGGTTAGCTGGCTCCATTTGATCTGTTCAGAGAAAAGAGATGTCTGAACCTCGGGGGCCTGTGATCCCAGGCTAATGCATTGGCAAAAACAGTCAATTATATTGTAAATTATGGGGAGAGGGGCGTCAAAATGTTTGAACACCACAGTTTTCTTCATAGATTAAAAAGGTCTGTGGAACACAGAAAATGTGAAAAATAAACAGGTTGGATCAGTGAGCTTTTGGAGAGTCAGATTTATCAACACTGACGTTTAATTACAGCGAGGTAATCACACAGTTTGTGCAACAGAGCAGCTCTAAAAAATGACATGACCTCAAAATACCTTCCCAAACCTCACACAGCACACAACAATGGCATAGGAATTATTTCAGGGACTAAAGAAGGAAGTTTACATCAATGGCTCTCTATGTGTCTCTTTTCATTGCACAAAGAATAGGCGAAACAGTAAGATGTTGTTTAGATATTTTATATCCAAAATCCAGTCAAGTTATCCAGCATTGCACCGACGCACCCCCCCCCCCCCCTTCTTTAACAGAGCCCCAGAAGGATTTAAGCTTCTCCACAAAACTGAGCAAAGATTTCCAAGCCTGCAAAATAACAGAAGTAGCAAAGTTTACTCTCTATTTGAAAGGGAAGTGTTTTTATGTTCAAGCAAAGGAGTAAGTTTATAATTTCCCTAATGCCCCATTTCCATGCAGTGTTTGCTGTAAATCAGAGTGTATGTGCCCGAGGGCTGAGAGGAGAGCATTTCAACTGTGTCTGGCTATAATCCCACTCAGCCTGAATCTGTAACCCTATGTTTATTCTGAACCTGCAGACATATAAATCACAAATATGAACGTAAAGCTGTAAATCATTCTGCAGGCCTACACACTGTTTTGGTCTAATCCATATTGAGACATCTTTTCCATGTCTACAGTGAGAAATGACCCACATCATCAATACTCTGCATGTTGATGTATTTCTTGTAGCTTTCATAAGCATCGATAAACCTTTGTTTCAAGCGGAAAAAAGATTCAATCAATCCAAGCAGTTATTGATAGAGATACTATTCTTCCTCACATTTAAACACATGTTACAGGAAAGCATGTTTAAGGTTCTAATAATCTAAATGTAATATAAAATGATGCATAATAGAATGCAGAAGAGCAAAGTACAATCAAATGAAGCACACATCGTCATGATGTTGAGATATACTGCACAAGGTCCCAATTTTCTTTCAACATTAGCCATAAGGCAAATGATATATTCACGCTTTACAATAAACGTTTTTGATTCCCTCCGTCTGGTGTGCTTCAGATGTGTGTTCCAAAATTACAATTCCACTTTTTCCCTGTGACCAGTGGGCAAAAACTAAACGCCAGTTAATTCTCTGCTTGAAATAGCATATACACAAGTAATCATCTGTCGTAATCTTGGCCATGTTTTCCAGTAATGGAATAGATATTATGTTATTTCTTGCATGATGAGATGTGGTCGGCTTCCTCTTTGATCTCGTGCACTCGCCAGGAAGAGGTAGATTAAAAGGTTCATGAAATCAAAATAAAGCTTGAATTGGTTTTTAGTGGGACGCTTGAATACGAAAATTAGCTTTATGCAAAACATTAGGGGCACACGCTGGGAATACCAACAGCTGCCTCATGCTCATAGAAACCAATGTATTTCTATATCATCATTTGAAATGCAGTACCAGCCAAGCGGGTGCAGTTTTATTTAGGGATCACGTGTAACCTGAAAATCACACTTTTAGGTTATGCTTTTACATGTGCTCAGAGATCACAGTCTATAAAATAATAAGCATGTCTTTGGTCATATTGCTGTGTGGTCAGAGGAAAGACGAGGGCTCCTTTTAGTGCAGGGCTGAAGTCAGGGGGGTGGCTATTTGAAGTGAGCACAGAGAGCTGGGTTTCATTGGATAAATCTAGGTCTTCACAGAGGAGCTGCCCCTGGTACAGGAGGGGGAGAGGAGATATATATATTTTTTCTCCCGTGGCATTTTTCCCCATGCAAAAAAAAAAGATGGGCACTGGAGCTAGCCTGGAACGTGATCATAGGCCAGCACCAGACCAGAGAGCTCCCCATTAAGGTTTTGGGTTATAAACAGCATCTGTTTCAAATAGGGCTAAGACTAGAGGAGCACTCACTCCCTTTTTCCCTTTGCCTGTACCACAGATCTGGCACAAACTATCAAGTCTCTTTTCTCTCCCATTGCTTCTCCCATCTTATCTCATCTCGTCTCTATTCTCCCACTTCTTTAGAGTTTTATACGCCTCCTGCTCGTTATGGCCTTAAAAGAAAGGGATTTATTTAGCGCATAAAAAAACGCAGCACAGCACAAGCATACATGCTAGTTTGTGTTTAGTGCCATGACTTTGACGTGCCAGGCTGCCTGCAGCCTACAGAGTCATGGTGTCAACACAAACCACAAAATGACCACTCTTTTCTGGTTTCCTATGACCTTGTCCTTTTTATCCCTGTAAGTACAGAACAAGAAGGACAATGCGTTTTGAGCACAAATGACATGTGGCCCACAGAGGAAAACCGTTCTGACAGGTTCTTATTCAATCTTAGCTCAATTATTGAATATTACAGTACAAGCAGCCTTTCAATTGTCACAAACAGAAAACAGTCTTCCAGATGAGGCTGCTTCTCTCAGAAAGACTCTGAAAGAGGCTGTGTGCCGCCCTCTGCTGGACAAGATATAACATGATGTTTGATACGGCTGTGATAATTACAATTTCCTTCCATAATTTATATTTTATTAATTGATTTATATTGAAATAAAATACATTGATCGGTGAATACAAAAATATTTGAAATGAATAAAGAGCTTAGAAGAAAAGTGCTGTTTTTTCACCTTCTGATATTATAAAACTTGAGAATGGCTTAGCTTCTCCTCTGAGTAAACAGGAAGAGTGTTATATTTACACCAAAACCCCACTAATCCTTCCATCTCTGTGGACTGGTATCATTAGGGACTAGCATGAGAGCGTTCTTGGCAAGTTGCCTCTTCAAATAACAGCTATCAGGGGGCTGCATCTTGTTTTTATCCTACACCAATGAACATTTGAAACCAACTCTCTCCAGCAAATGGCTGAAACATCGACGTTATTTTCATATACAAATACAAAAAAAGGGTAATAGACACTTCATTTAAATATGGTGCGTTTTTGTTGGTAAGTGATCAGGTGGCTGATTTCAGGTTGAAAGGCTGAGGAGAGGGTGGAGGTAGGTCTTTGTTCCCAGCTTGCTGAATGTGTGTGCAAAGCTCTAAGCTGCACCTATTTAAACACTATGTATTAAAGTGTATAGCAGCTCAAAGCCCCTGGAGTGAAAGAGAGATACAAAAAAAGAAGGAGAGAAATAAAGAGTTTCAGGAACGAGAAGTCACAGCCTTGTCTATTTAGAAGTGACATGACACAAAGTTGCTGCTTTATTCCTCGCCTCTGTGTGACAGCTGAGCCATGATAAGAAATGTGTATGGGGGAGACACATGTACACTCAGCCGCTCTCTGTCTGACATCCATGTCAAAATAAATCCTTGCAAACTCAATTTCTACCACTTTAGTTTCCTTCAAATCAGCCAATTGAAAAAATGTGACAATGTTGATGGCCAACTCCAAGATTTCAAGGACTTTCTGACAGGTCTGCTTCACTATAATAGATTGGCCGTAGATTGGACATGCTGCTTGGCACGAAAAGGTTGGGTAAGGACAGGCTTACCCCATCCACGGACACGGTCTGGACTGAGACTGGCCAACAGATGGTCACCTGGATTAATAGAGTCAATTAATTCATCCCATTATGTAATTAAGGACGGAGTCTGGTGAGCGGAGAGAACCAGGCTTGGCTGCCTAAGATGTTAAGCATCTGATTTATCTCCTAAAAAAAGCAAACCTGTGGGTGTTATCAATCAAACAACACCTCGGTGTGGAAAACAACTGTTCAAAACATGTGCAAAGGCAAGTCGGGGAAGATTATTCCTTGGTTTTTTCTCACACTTTGTCATCAGGGCAAAAAAATATGATGTCCTAGTGAGTCTAGTTTGGTTAAAAACACAAGAAGAGTATATGACAGAAATACAGTAAGGTCTTTTGTTTCCCTTACCCTGATAGTCCTTTCTGAATCATAGCAGGGTGTTGTTGTTAATAGTTTTTACCCTAATGGAAAATGTAATAATAGAATGGAAAATTAACACTGACAAATTGCTCCGCCTTTATGTGATGCCATACTTACTTTAATAAAGCACTTAATATGCTAAACATTTATACTCTAGAACAAAGTAGGATTATTTGTCAGAAACGCCTATCTGACCCCGGTTTATCCACTAGAGGGAGCTCTGATGTCGCAGCTCCCATCTGCTCCCCCTGTATGGCTTGCTGTGAGTTTCTGAGTGGATCTGAGGTAAAAGAAAAAGCAGTTTGAGGGCACAGCTGATGAAATGTTGGATCACAGTGAGGAAAGGGATGACATGAAAATGTCTTACTGTTCACGTATTCCTTCCTTCCCTGAAATCTGTGAGCAGATCAATTACATCTGGATTCAGACAGAATTAAGTAATCCTCATTATGTGGCTTCCTGCGCTATTGCAATTGCTTTTTCAAGTGTGTGCAAGTCTGTCTGTGTGTTACCATTTGCATTACTGTATAATAAATGCTGTATTTACTCACCTGGTGTATAGTGGTGCAATAGTCAGTGTGAGTGATTTCCTGTCAGGGGGATCAATGCATTTGATCTGTCATCAGTTACCTCATGTTTCAATTATAAACCTTACTTCCACTCTGATGAAAGTTCTCTAACAACATGTGCTCTGAAATGGAGGATGAAAGAAAAAAGAAGAAGAACATTTATAGAAAGAATAAAAGTATGTCTGATGTAGCTTTATGTCACTAATAACAGGTACATTTCAAACAGGACAAGTTTTGTTATAAGTACAAACGTTCTCTGTAACAAGCGGCACAGTTGAATCCTACAATTTATATTGGTATATCTATAACAACAGACGTGTTCATTTGGCTAAGACAACACAAAAAAGCGGGAAAAGTCTCTCAACGGGCATGTGGCTAGAGTCGCTAGACACTTCCCAGTAGGGAGCACTCAGTGGGGGGTATGTCCAGCTGAAGACCTCCTGTCAGCTGGGGGTCACACACACACTTATACACACACAGATACAAGCATTTCGTAATCTCAGCTACTCCTATTAATTACCCCTCTGTAATCTCCAAGGGTTTTCACACATATCAAGAGCAGGCCCTGTGCTCATTTAATTTAATGTGGGTTAGTATGCGAGGATAAGAGGTAGGACAATTATGCTGATCTTTCTGGCCGTCCCCCGCCTTCCTCAGCATCCCAATAAAAACCCATCCCAGCCACAAAAGAGGATGTTGTCTAAGACTAATCTTGGCGCAAACTCTTAGTAAGTCTAGCCAGCAACAATCTGGTAAACGTCTGAAAACAATGTTGCGTCTGAATTAGATGTTTCTTTGTTTTTGTCTTAAAAGACGGTCGTATGGGACCCGGTGCATTAGACTGGCTGTTTATGGAGCCTCGAGGTCTGAGTGATGGGAGGAAATGGCCTGGCCCTCAGTGTGGCCAGTAGGGTGTGTCTCACTGCCCTTTGCTAGATTGCATTTGCTACATCAAAGAGCCTTACTTATCCAAGAGCATAGCTATCCATATGGAGTTTAGATCTCCCACGGGAGTATGAGAAAATGAGGTTAGTGACACACACTTTGGAGGTTAGAGGTGTGAAAGAGAGAAGAGCACAGGAGAGGAAAGGAGAGGAAGAGAAATAGGAATAGGAAAAGGCAGACGAAGCGGAACAGGACGAGGAAGAGAAAGAGGAAGAGGAGACAAGGTGCCAATGATGTCACACCACATTTACACTGTTTATTTTTAGCTTCCACTGTTCGAAGCCAGTGTGTGAGATGCTGTAATTAAACTGTTCAAACTTCACATGCCACTTAACGCTCTTAAAATAGAAACTTAACTGCAGTCGGAAAAATATGTTTCCCAACCTAAGTAGAAACAGTCAAAAGAGAAAAATGTCTTTCCGTTTGTTTTGATCCCAGTGAGATGTGACAGCTGTGAGCAGAGACATGTCTTTCAGATGCCAACTCCAGGTTGATCCCAATGTCTGACTACGCCAATATCATCTACCCAAGGTGAGATAAGACACCTCACATTTCATCTTATATATAACAACTGATATTGTGTTTTCTTTCAACATTTCTATATAATATTTCTTTAAATTCATAAAGATGTCACACATTCTTTAGTTTGTGTTGTTTCAATATATAAGAGTTCCTTGTTTTTTACAGCAGATGGCAGCATTGCACATAAAATGGATTCCACAGAAATAGGGACAAAATCATCAACATGTCACTGGGGCCATAATTAATTCCAACTATCTCTTGATGTATTTATATCTACAGCATTTTTGTGTTCATCAAATGACAAATGACACAGGTTATTTTCTGGAAGCCAGATCACTTTTCATGCTCTTATAACAATGACACAATGCAAGTGAACATGTTTTGACATGAGTCTCATGGGATTGTTGCACCTCTGTCCCTTTATCTTCTCACTATGCTAATATCATTCTGAGAAATTACGTTAAATAGACAAGCTAAAAAGTTTATGTAAGATAATAAATAGTGGAATTGTGTTTGAGCAGGAGGATTTTCGCCGGTCTATAATAGTCTCTTGTCCTGTTTTATATAATGTTCCCACTTGAATCGAACTGAGTAGATGAGGCTTGAGCCCTAAAGCCATATAGTCCTAAAGAGCCTTTACTTGCTCTTGTGTCTAATCGCACAGGGCTGGTTATTGACTCTTCTGTGTGAATGCATCTGCCTGATAGGCCAGAACTCTACAGGGAACATTTCCACTTGTGAGGGCTAACCTCTGGAGCCACTTTGTGAAAGCACTAAAACGTGCTGTTGCTTGCTGTCTGCGGACGCCTAATGCATCAAAAAGAAAATAGGGGGCCAAGCAAAATCAGGAAGTTGTTGCAAAAATGAGATTATGCGATGTAGCTGAGGAGGAGGAGGAGGAGGAGGAGGAGGAGGAGGAGGAGGAGGAGGAGGAGGAGGAGGAGGACCGGCGCACTGAGCCAGTGGAGGAGGTGTAGAGCTGTTAAGAGAAACATGACCCCAGGGCTTTTTACCACTGCAAAGAACTGTGTAAAGTGATATTAGCTGGACCATAGGGGGCATCGCCATGGGAGTCTCTAGCATCAGTAGATGATTGACTCGGAATAATCCCAGAGAATATCAGACAAGACAAGATAATGTGGACTCAATAAAACAACTAAAGAAAAATGGGACATCTGAGATAACCTCTTTTTGTTTCTTTTGGGTTCAAATGAATACATTAGATAGTATTTTGGGCTGTCCGGAGAAGTTGATGATCAAAACTTTGCTTGCTTTTACACAAATCTATGAGTAGTAAGCACGCCCTGAAACATGCACACACACACAGCTTGTTGCTTCAAACGAGAAGAGATTCAGTCTTTCTACCATATAAGGTTAATTGCAAAAAAAGTACTTATTTCCCCTTTCTCACGATTAATGTCCCCATGTTGGAAGATAAAGAGTACTGAAGCATCAAACACACGGCCCCTTTCCAACCGTGGCCAGTCAGAGGATTTTCCTACACAGTCCTTACAACTCTCTATGTTAGCTTACAAAATCATTGACACTGATTGCTAAAGGAAGACTGCACTATTTATTTTCTTTCACCGTCTCTGTCCGCGGATGTTGTCTTGACCCATTGCCCCGTCTTTGACCCATTTCCTCTTCTACCTGATCTGTTATACATCCTTGGCGTTAAACTCAGATTGTTTTTCTCCTTACTGAGCTGACAAAATTAGAGTTTATTAAGCACAGGGCAATATAAATACCCCTCACCTCCTCACATCTGAACCCCAGAGGTATTCCTGACTGATCCGAATGACCAACCTAATAAAGTAGGAAGTGTATACTGCTCTTGAGAGCTCACTGAGACTTTCAGGTTTATAAAAGATGAATCTATATCGGCAACCTAACACTCCACAGACCTGGTGTGCTGTGATTACATAACAAGAATCTGAATATGGGAGAAAAAACTGGAAGCAATAGACATACTGTATGGATGATAATTATCAAGCACTTCATCCTGGCATTGTAACAGCCTCTGATAATACTGGCTGTACAATAGATCAGAGACGCAAACTCCAAATCCAGATTTATTTAGATGCTTTGAAATATGAATAGATAGTATCTCCTTTGAGGGTAACGCTAATACCAAAGAGTTTCTGCCAGTGTAAGGTAGCACGACTGAAGCATTGGTAATGAGTTTTTTAATAACGGCTAATCTAAAGATCATTGTTATGTAATCTGACTGCACTATCAGTAATAATGGACGTGTGGTTAATAAAGTGATGGATGAATGATTCGAATCCCAATATGAAGAGAAGTCTTCATCTGTCAGACCTTAGTTCACCCTGTTGTACTTTAATAAAGCCAAATGTGAGATATGACCTTGACATGTAAGTCTAATAAGTATATTAATAAATCATACATAGATTATTAAGCCCCAGCTGTGTTTATTTCAAATCCTCAAAAAAAAAAACGAGGGCCAGTATTGATTTCCTGAGTTTTCTCATTTCTTTGAGGAGCAGTGGAGCATTTTTGTTTACTCTCTATTGATTGATGACAATAGCTTTCCCATCTCGCTTACCCACCTGCCATCTGGCTGAAATAAAAATGAGCTTGTAATGATGTTGTGAAAATGCCAAATGTTTATACTGTCTGAACAAATGTGAATACAAGCTACTTAAACTGAGTTCCGTTCATGCTCCAAAGCCGGAAGAAGATACACTTTATGCTTTTGGACTTTTACACAACTCTGGGTTTATGACACATTTGCCCCTCCAGGAGTCGTGTTTATAGGCCTTACTTTGTTGAGCATGAGGTTGCGTCCTCCTGGGAGTGGCTAGCTTGGGGTTAAGTGCTGTCAGAGGTTAGGTTAGGGTTAAGGCCATGGGTGACATGACTGGGCTTGTAAATCACACGAAGGAAGCAAGGACAGAGAAAGAAAGTGAATGCCAATCTGCGTGGAAGGAAGTCAAGCTTTTAATGCCTCCTCTGATAAGTGTAAAACTGTGACCAAAGGCCTGTCGGTGCTTCAACAGCCTGGAGGCCCGGATGGAGGGAAATGGGAGAATGAATGTGTGTCACTGAGGAGCGGACGGCACTGACAGGGACCCCTGGTACGTCCCATGTGGAACATAAAAGGCAGCTACAGTGCCATTAATCTCCGTCATAAAGCTGCAACTGCCACAGAACAAAGGGTTTCTTCTTGTTAAAAGTCAACAAGTTTGATGTTAAGTCAAAGTCATCTTTGAAAGTCGTACTGAATAGTAGTAATTTGCCCCAAAAATATTATCATAATTCTTGTTAAAATGCAGATGTGTAAATAACCTCACATGAATACAAGACAAAAACAGGAACAATTTGACTATCTCCTTTTGTTTCTGGTGTTGGTTACAATACGACCCTATTGATGTCTGCACTATCCTGCCTCTTATCCAGGGGTTTCCTTCCATTTTGGGCTGTGTGTGTGTCTGAGCTTGCACTTACACATATTTGTGGTTTGGCAGAAGTGGTACAGTAAGGTAACATACTGTATAAGAAATCAATCCTATTTGGTAACACTGTAACTTGTTTATATCATTAACCATTAACACATCCTCGTTCAGTGACTGCTGTCCCCTAACATGTAGAAAAATTCTGCTTGAACAAAAGCGATTCAACAATTCAAACTTTTTTTTTTAAATGTTCCCTTCTCACATCACTCATGTTGTTAAAAAAATGCCATTATAGTGAGAAACCTTGTTCAGAATTTGTCAAAGAACATAAGCCATGTTTTTAGAGAGTCAGCATGCTGCCATGAAGAAGAACAAAAGGTTTCAAGTTATCCAAAAGATGTCATGTTATTCTGTCCTGTCTGCCGCATGGACTAAATGTAACAGTGAGTGCAAGAGCGCTATGAATAATCGCTTTTAACTTTTGTTGCCACGGTTCTAAATCATGTCTTTGTGTCTGTCTGGCACAGACGGAACATTTTCTGTCTGGCCACGCCCAAGCATCTATTTCCTACTCTCCCCTCCATCCCTCCACCCTCTGTGCCGCCTGATCCTCCCACAGGATCGGCCTCCTTCTCAGTGTCTCCAGCAGTGGCTCCTCAGCTCCTGTACTTGTCGTCCTGGGTGACATGAATTAATGATAACAGCAGAGGCTTCAAAGACCAGGCTCATCCATTACGTAACCCAGGCAGGTCTGCTGCAGATCTACTCAGGTTTTGACACTTAACGCAGAGTGTTGTACCGCACCTTCCACAGCTGACCCTTTTTACCCTCCTTTCTCATCCCCTCTGTGTTTGCCGCTGCACACAACATGTGGTGCAGTGAGTATGCAGCCATATGGCAAGTGTCACAAGTATTTATCCATAACCTGTGCAATGAAAGGATATTTTTGTACACAAAGCGTGGTTAGTAGAGCAATGCAGTAAAGCTGGAGATAACCTGATTTGACTGTGGATGTTGGAGACTTTAAGGATACTTTCCCAAGCCAACTTTTCTCTGAGAGCAATAAGCACAACTTTCACAATCAGGATATTCTATTCTGCACTTACAGTACAGAGAGGGAGCCTGGATTGCTACCAATTAACGGGATGGCAATCTGCAAGTCATCTCTCCAGTGCCACTAGGCACCAAAAGGCTGTTGTGCAAAATCATTAATATAAATTAAATCGACCTCAACACACCAGGGAGGCCTGAATGCCCTGGGTCCCCTCTGCACCTGGATGCACCTTGTTAGATATTTTCTAAAAAGCCACACAGGAGATGGTAACTAGGCACTGAGCTGTTGTGTTAGAAAGCTCTTAAAATCAAACTGCCTGGATGAATCTTGATTGTTTCTACCCTCAGCTGTGTTTTCAGGAGTGCTCACCGCTGCAGGAGACAGAACTTTCTACATGAAGTGATTCAAGTATTTAGAACTTTGCTAACCTACAATAAAACAACCCTTAATTCTTGTCACCCAGGACGACAAGTACAGGAGCTGACATTGTAAATGTCTATAACTATGTAAATGTATCCTTTAAATATAATGTATGATGTCCTTTATTGTTTTATGTTTCATGTGGAACCTATATGCTGCAGGTCTCCCTTGAAAAAGAGATCTATGATCTCAATGGGACCAATCTGGTTAAATAAAGGTTTGAAATTCAATTAAATGAATATTGTGGATAACTAACATGACAAATTAAGAATCCTGTTAAAAGTGATGAGTTCAGCTGTTGTTGAGGTTTTATTGGTTTAACAGTTCAATTGAAGCTGTGTTTCAAGGAGGCTGTTAGTGTAAGAGTGCAAGTAAAGCACCACCAGGTATTTCCCTGGTATGATTGTTTCCGTTCATCAAAACTGGACAGTTGCACTAAAACCTTATGAAATATTGAGCAACTCCTTGCAGGAAAACAAACCTATGTGCTGCCTTTAGTATGTTGCACTCTCTTCTTGCTTTTCACATGCTGAAAAACAAGGGGAGTGTTGGAAAGAATACTAATGGCTGCCTCGCAGAGAACACTTCATGAGACGGTGCATTTTGGTAAAAAAGAACGTATCAACACACTGCATTTTCCAAGTTTCAGGTTTTTCTCAGGAAATGTTAACTAAAGTGTTTGAAATGCTTAAAATTTTCCCTGCAATGTCATTTATTATTTGTGTGTGCCGTAACACAAATAAGGCAGCAAGCATATTTGGCACCTCAGTGCTGAACTGACTTCCCATAGATGATTAAGAAAAAAATAAAAAAGTATGCATGTGTTATTGTATAAAACATGTTCTAGGCCTCACGTCTTTGTTTCTTTGTATGCATAATGTGTTAATGGCTCCCTTTTCTCTGTCTTGCTTCTGTCTTCTTGACATTGTCCTACTGTTTCCTCCTCCTCTTCCCCCTTATCTAGCTCCCCGGGTAAAGACTGCCATTAAAGCTGTGTAAAACCTGTGATAGGCCATTAACAATGGATTAGCCGCAACAATTCCATTTCCTCTCAGGGTGCGTATTATCATATTGTCAAATGCTCCAAACCTCTAATTATAGGCTGTTTGAATCATTGTCTCAGGACAAAGAGCATGGGTTGAATTAACTGAATTAGATTTACACATTGCAAAAGGTGTGTGCCAATTACAATTTTATTCTCAGGTTACTGTACTGTATATTGTGACAATACCAACAGCACCTGAATTTGATGGGAATCCAAATGGAATTCTAATAGGTATTAACATGTTTTCTTATATTAATGTTTTTCAGGACTCAGTGTACAGCTCCACACTGCAAGCTGGGCTATCTAAATCCAATAGCTTTTAAATTACACACACACACACACTCACACACTGATGCTAAAAAAATGATCTTAATCATTTCTGACCTCTACCATGATGGCAAATTTGCACAGCTGTTAAAAAAAGTAGGAAAAGCATGAAGGAGCACATTGGCTGTAATGGAAGTGTCATAAATAGTTCATAGCCGTTTTCCTGCAGGGAGCAGCACATCTTGCAGCCTCTGAATTGCTGCTTGGCTTTACATGGGAACTCCTCCAGAATTACATAATGCGCCACAATTTTGTTTTGTTTGCCGATATGCTGGCACATTGTGAGTGGATTGCATGGAATTATTGCTCTCTCTTCTGCTCTCAGTCACAGACACAAAGCATACAGGATATTTTCTTGCTGCAATTTGACCAGCCCACTGCTGGGCAGTCCTTCGGTCCATGCTGTCAAAGTACAAATCATACGTGTCTGTGTGTGTTTGTGTTTCAGACAGTAAAAGAAGGTTATCTGGATTTATCTTTTCAATAAATCCCTAATCGTGTGCAATTCCAACTGAAGTGCCCACTTCTCTGTAAATGTCATCTGTCTGTATGCTGTGAAGACATTATAGGACGTAAGCTGATTATGGATACTGCAATCCTTGAATGCAGCAGGGAGCTCAAGAGGAGGCTGAGGCTGAGCAGGAACTCAACTGGTGAGCATGAAACCCTAAATCCACTGTCTAAATATTTCCATTAAACAAACTCTTTATAGTAATTTACTTTGGGAGGTGCCTTTGAATGTTTGCCTGAATGCTTATTGTAGAGCTGAATCACAGCTAAGCTTGAAAAAAGGTTAATTGAAAAGGAGAGAGGTTGTTAGGAAATAGACTACCTCTGTCACAGCTCACTGCTTCCCTCTCTTGTTGTTGCTGTCAACTCTGAATGGCCGTAAACAGCCATTAAGATGCAGCTAGAAAGGAGGAGTGTAATATGAAACCGGTCCAAACAAGGCAAATCAAATTTGATTTCAAGTAACCAATCACCGTCTTTATTCGAAAGTATTTTTCAAACTGTGCCCTAGGGCTTGTGATGATTCATAACTTCACAATCTCAGATGCTTTGTGGATTGTCTCCTTTGAGCCTAGGAGCAGATTGGTGAAGAATGGAGTTTTAGTATACCTGAGATTTGTTCATAATTGTCTGCAGTGATGAATCAGGCTGGATGATTAGGATGAAGACTGACAAATAAAAGCAAAACATCTACCGGTTTATCCATGCTTCTACCCTGAACACAGCTAAATAGGTCTCATTTGCAAGGAGACAAGGGAAGAAGCTCAGACATCCAGAAAAAGCTTCAATTCATTTGGATGCTCCTTGACATTGGCACGCAGCTATTGATATGGTTAGATGGTTCTAGATTCTTAACCCAGAATATGTAGGCCATCCTACATCGAAATTCCTTGCGATCATCTTGGAATCTGTGAAGTCACTGGAAGTCACTTTTTCTGCTGTCACATCAACCCAGACACATAAGAGTATTAAAATTGAGGTAAACAGACAGACATTTATCTATTATTAAAAACACGGTCACAATTTCTGAAGGAAAGCCACCCAATATAGCAAGAGACCAAATCTGATGCATGTAAACACCTTCACTCTGATTTCTATAGCTTTTCTCTTGCTTGAACCCTGAGGATTTTTGTAAAGCTTGTTCCAAATCAAATAGTTTGCTCTAAGTCACATCCCCGCTGCTCTATGATCGACATGGCTGAACTCATAGTTTAAGAAAAAAACGTGCGCAAAATAAAGCCAACACTGTACTTTCGTTACATGAAAAAATTATTCAGTAAATGTTCCCCCAAGAGCTTATTTCAAAGGGTTGCGTAGTAGATGAAAGAAAAAATGAAGGAAAAAGAAATTGCTAATTTTCATGTCAGCATTTTATCTCCAGGAACACTCCCGTCATTGATTTCCGCAGACTAACATTGGTCCCAGACGCTGCTCGGAAAGCGTATTGATTGTGGTGGACAGCCAGACACCACAGATGCATCCTCAATCACCAACATCAAAATTAAACATGTCCTTAGATAGCTGGGTCTCTACTTTGAGTTTTCATTAGAGAGGGGGGAGAAACAGATAATAGAGGCAGATAAACCCCCTGGCCTTACATGAGTAGATAATGAGATGATTTCCTCCTGTATGCAGATAGGCTACTGCAATACTTTTTGTAAAACAATGGATGGTCTCAATGTTTTGAGGCACCATACTGTATATTAAGATTGTATAGCATTACAAAACGAGCATTATGATCCTCCCATCACAGTCACATGTCTTAGTGTAAAATGCATCTAAGTTGTAATGTCGACATAGACTTCCATCAGACATCCGCATTATTCTCAAGATAAAGTCTATCAAAACTGAAAGGAGAAGTGTGAGGAGTCAACTTCAGTCTCCATGACAGCAAGATCGGAAGGTGGGTGTAGAACTATTCACGAGGGACCGGCCCCCGCAGTGTGACCCTGATCAGAGAAATCAGAGGAGCTAAGCTACTATCCTGCGTTGCCTAGGACCTGAAGCCTGGCTCTGGGATGCCTGCTCCTCTGCTCCAGGCTACAGCCTTCTCAAAGACATATTAAGTCTTGCTTAGCTTTATTAACGAATACACCATTTTTGGCATGTGCATGGTGTTAGTGTGGAACACAGCAGCCAGTGGGCAGAGTGTGTGGGATTGGATCTGCATACTGTACTTGGCTTTCTGTGTGTGAGCATGATGTGGTTGAAATTGCTCAACATATAAAATATGCATTTGTTTAGAAGTAGGTCATGAAATGTGAAGACATTTCAGAGACATTTCAGATGTATTCACTGTAATGAACTAAATCTGTTTATTGTTAGTATGGTGTTTATGGAGCTTGCAGGGTAGGATGGTTAACCCTGGTTCTCCTTCTTCTGTTTGTGGGTTTACCATTTGCATGTTGTTGTCGTTTGCAAAGTCATGTTCCTTCTCTTGATTGGGAATTGTGACAAATAATGCTGGCGGCCGTGCTTGTCTACCGAAGTGAGGTGATGGACAGGGGTGCCTTTCGGCCCCCTGTTGAGGCACAGCAGGGGGGTATGTAAAGGTGAAGTCCTGGGTTTCAGGGCCCACAAAGCAGACCCCCCGGGGAGGGTAATCACCATGAGGCCAGCGACAGTCAGCACAGCAGTGGCCCCTCGTCACAAAGACACTCCACTCCAGAGACATGGCTGCGCCTTTGTGCTCCCCCACACTTTGAGTGTGTCCCACTCCAGGGGGCTTGAGAGGCACCGCAGGGTGCCCATTAAACCATTAGGAGTGGAGGACAGCCCTGACAGCCTGATACAAAAATACACACACACTCTCACATACAAATACACACAAGCTTTCGAGATCCTAGACGTGTACTGTACGTACACAAATGCCCTGAGATGACAAAAGCAAAGCATTTTGTTCACTTAACATCGCTGTCAGCCATTTGGAGCCTGAATGGCTGAACAATCTGTCATTTCTGTTTGTTCACTCACTTACTTCCTGCACTCATTGACTCACTTACTGACTGACTAACCGGCTCAGTCATGTACTGTTCAAGTTCAATTGTTTGTTGCCATTATGAAACCCTTACCTACAAACAAGATAACTGGTTGGATCCATAGACTGTATAGGTTCGATCCCACCCCCTTCAGTCAACATATCAAAGTGTCCTTGGGTATACTTACACCTCAATTGTTCCTGTAGGCATGTCTACTTTTTGGAAGTGTATGTCGCTTCAGATAATAGCATCAGCTAAAGCTAATACAAATAAATATATATTTAGCCTGGGATGTCCCTGTTTAAAAAAATATATTTAACTATTTTTCAGTCTAAAACAACCCATAATTAGAACATGTTTTGTGTTCTTTTTATAGAACGTTTACCTCCTTGAAAACCCGGAAATTAAAACCGGAAGTAAAATGCCTCAAATTTGAATTGTTCGCTCGCCAAGCAAAGAAGCGCCTTGATAAACAATTAACTTTTATGCTATGTGAAACGTTGTTCAACATACTTGCATACCTTCGACTATTTCAGGATTATAGTTCCCTTTCAAAAAAGGCAAGAGTGTTTTGTTTACGTCAGGTTTTTCAAGTTGTATTTCATTTATTTTCAATTCAGTATTTCTGCCAATGTGCAGATTCCACACTACAAACTATAGATTTAAAAGTTGCCAGACTAACTGGTCAGAAGTTAGCTGCCATGAAGGAAAACTTAATACCACCGTGGAAAATTCCCCTGTGGAAACACTGAGGTGGATTCATGTAAAATGTATGTCATCTGATGCTATCGTTACCACAACCCAGATCTACAAAAAGAAGTGCAGGTACTTTTTTGTTAATCTGATATTTGAGCATTGTTGCATTGCATGTGTTTTGTTGGCCGCCGTGTCATTAGCTCAATGTCTTGTGCTATCTTCAGCTTAGTTTGTTTATTTACAGCTTGTTTTAAAGTGACTGCTTCTGAGCCTGCTGTGATCAAACTGGATATGTCACACTGTTGGATTAGGTTAGGATAACATTAACTGAGTATTGTTGGTTTTAAAATCAGGACTATGTTTTCTTTTAACAATGAATAATTATTGTAGCTGCAGTGCCATTGAACCTGCCAGTGACTTGCTGTTTGTTTTTAAGCTTAATGTTTGCCTAGGTTTGTCTGAGATTGGGTAGTTGGACAGGATTGCAACAAAGAGTCAGTAAAGGGTTCACTATTTATTTATCCTGATTTTTTTCAGTGTCAAGGACACTTGCATAGTCCTGCATTATTCAGTCGGTAGGTTGCAGTGTTTGTGAAATGTTGTCATTGAATGTAACTGGGGGTAATGCTTTTTTTCTCTTCGGGCGATATTGCTCTTCCTGCCATAAATGGGGCGAAGCCTGCGAGCTAGTTCAGGCAGTCAACTCGAGCACCAAGCGATCATACATTAATGTAAATAAATAAAATTCAATAACATGCTTTAACCACTAGGTGTCCCTTTATATCAGATGTGTACCGTTATGGTGTAAATACAGCCTATCTACCAATTGGATCAAATATAAAAGTCAGCCGAATTAGTGTTGATACTGCGAAGAGACGTATTGTGTGAAAAGAAATGTAAGATGTTGTTTAATGGCTGATATATTTATGATCCACGTCACGTTTTCAGTTTTGGCGGCAGTTCTTCCTGTTTGTCAAGAAACTTCTCATCAGGGCTCTATAAATAGAGAACTACGGAGGATATGTAATATTTAATGCAGCCGAACCGTGTATTACAATGCCGTTATGTGATGACTATCAAAGAGAAAAGCAAGTACACTCGGAATAAAGTATTATTTTATTTGAAAAATGTTTTCGGATTTCACATCGCATAAACACCATTTCCTAACGTGCATTGTGGCTAAAGCATCGAATCACCGAGCTGAGGACCTTGCCTACGTCTGTTTCTGGTATTTTTTATGACGGATGTATTTTGTTATAAGCACATTCCTTCACATTTACATTTTAATTTACTCTAAAGTATTTTGTGGCCTTCTAAAATGTTTTTAAATATAACTACGGTTGTAGTTGAAGAGTTTGTAAATACACAGGAACCGAAGCTGTTGCCTAGCAACACAATTGCACAACGTCACGTCCGTTAATTCCACATCCACACACATGGATTAAAATCGATTTAATACATTAATGTAGCCTTTGTTTCTGCTAAAAGAGGTGTCAACCAGCTGGGGCAACAAGAAAATTGGCGAAATCGAGTGTGACTATTAAAAAATAAATCATTATTATATTAATATTGACAATAACCACCGACCGTCGGGGTAGCATTTGCTTGGCATTTCCGGGTATATCTCCACTGGTTGGGCCATGTTAACAATACCGTGTAACTGTCACGTTTGAAGGGACGAAATCGTGACATCTTCACGTCTCCCAGCATGGTAAATTGTTACATGTTCACGTCTTGCCGTGATACCGGGTTGGTCATGCTTCACAAGAATGAGACCCTTTCAGCACAACAACCATGAGCTCTTGCACAACTTGGCGAATGTGTAATGTTCAAAGATGTATACCCGTAGAATTCTGCGATTGCATATCAGGTGGTTGCTGGTTTAGATTATATATCAACCTTAGCTCAAAGTGTTTCCCCCTCGTAGCCGCTGTGCACTTGGGAAAAGGTCAATGTTGCTGCTTCCAGACTTCGACATAGAAGTCAACAAGTAGTATATTCCCCTCAAAGCCGCTGTGCTCGGAGGGGGATTGGCACTGGTCTCTCCTAGGCCTACACATAGCAGTCACTAGGTATTATATTCCCCTCAAAGCCACGGTGCTTAAGGGGGAAGGCTTTTCGGGCTGTTCCCTGGCCTTCACATAGCAGTCACTAGGTATTATATTCCGCTCAAAGCTGCGGTGTTTAAGTGGGATGGCTTTTCGGGCTGTTCCCGGGCCTTCACATAGCAGTCACTAGGTAGTATCTTCCCCTTAAGCCACAGTGCTTAAGGGGGATGGCTTTTCGGGCTGTTCCCTGGCCTTCACATAGCAGGTTCACTAGGTAGTCATAGGTAGTATATTCCCCACAAAGCCACGGTGCTTAAGGTGCATGGCTTTTCGGGCTGTTCCTTGGCCTTCACATAGCATTTTCACTAGGTAGTATATTCCCCTCAAAGCCACGGTGCTTAGGGGGAATGGCCATGTGGCAGTTTCGCCAGGCCCTCTACTTATCAGACTAATATCACCAGCATCAGAGTCTCAGTCCTCGCAGTTTGGAGGATAGCTATGTAATCTCCATGCCGTGTTGGGGGATAGTTATCTAATCATCACTTAATGTTCCATGTACATCTGTGGAGTGATGAGGCCCGAGCCTAGACGCCAAAATCAAACTATATGCTGCTTATAATAAACATATTAAGAAACACGTGAGTTGTCTGACTCAAATGGGGCAAAGCCTGCGAGCTAGTTCAGGTGACGCACCTCGTCCCTCTTACAACCAACCAAACGCATTCTCCTAAACATGCCGCTCTATTTAAGCTGCCAGGTCTTCCTGCCTCTGCCTCGCTATGCTGCTGCTGCCACTGCTGTGTTCACTTGCTATTGCTACATTCATATTCCTGCTACTGTGTTTCAAGTTGCTGCTGCTTGCGTGCCCCACCACTACCCCAGCTCCACCCCAGCTTGCACCTGTAGGCTCGGGGGATAGTTATCTAATCATCACTCAATGTTCTATGTGCATCTGTGGAGTGATGAGGCCCGAGCCTAGACGCCAAACTCAAACTATATGCTGCTTATAATTAACATATTAAGAAACACGTGAGTTGTCTGACTGAAATGTATTATATAATGCAAACATTGCCATATGTTGCAGATTATGTAAACCTTTGACCAAGCTACAGTATGTAGCCTATACTGAAGAACTGTACTTGATTTACATGTGAATATAATGGGTGGTAAATATTCCATTCCCCTATACTGTACCTGCTATTTTCTGAGGACCATTAAGACAAAAAGTGCACAAAAAATTAAGAATAAAAGGGTTGCGCATTTAATTAAACTTTTATGATTGTAAGTTTCATAAGGTTTTTAGAGCATTGAACAACTTGAAAGGACATGAAGGAAATATGAGAGCTGGTTGGTTCATCTCGCAAAAAAAGTGTCAGTTGTAGAAAAAAAGAACAAAAAGGTTGCAAAGTGATTCTGCTGAAGTCATGTATTATGAAAAGTGCAGCAAACTCTGGTTCAAACGCTGAGCTGAAGTGAAATGGCCCCTTGCATCTTTAAAATGATCTAACTGTCACACACAGCAACGTTAAGATAAGAACGTTAAGCATTACTTCTCCCTTTGTTTCGAGAGTGCTGCTCAACATGCATAAAGACATTCAGAATGAGCAACTCATATAAACATGGCAGGTGTGTCGATATGATAAAATATATTATGAAACAATATACATTTTTCCACAGACAGAGATTTTGTCATTCTGTTTATACCCTGGTAGCTTTCCCTTTGAAAAGCTTTTAGTTGACAGAATTGCTCTTTAATATATTTCTTTAAATTATTTTTACATTTATGTAATCAGGCATAATGACCTATAATGTACTTAATTTGCCAGATTAGCTCACATACATTTTCTGTGGGTTATAACATTTCATCCTTTGACTATATCATACATTTCACAAAGATGTAAAGAATAAATCATATATACACTTCTAGATTTTTGCCTTTATCAAGTCTTTTAGTCTTGTGATAATAGGTAATAATTATATAGATATATATATTGAAGTAATATATTGAAATCTAAACCTCTTTATCAAAATTAATTCAACTCAAAATATAAAGCATGTATGTTAAATAATGTGTGTGCTGATTGACCAAATGCGTATGCAGATCAACACGTGTGTACAGATTATAAAACACTTAATAAGAGTACCGCTGTAATTCATTTTTGTCAACCAGACTTGCAGTGCATCACTAGGCTAATTGATGTTTGATGAATTGATGATTTTTTTTAATTCTGTGTGATAGTATCAAGACATACATATGCTTTTGTGAGAAAATTAGGAATAGATGTTCACACAGTGTGAGGAGATGAATGACTTTTTTTAAAGGATTGTGCCCAAGCAACTGTTAATGCTGGCCAATCTGGATAATTACATGCAAATCTTACTTGATTTTTTCACAATGAGTGTTTTTCTAGTGTTTCCATTGTGAATGATTTAAGTGTTTCCATATCAGTGAATGGACAATGCTGTTTTCTGTCAGTCATCTGACACCCACCAAGAAATCAGGAAGTTATCTTTCAAAACATGCTGCCATGCACGTATTATTGTTACATATATGTCCTCTTTGTTTAGCATTTAAATGGCAGCTAAACCAGAATAATTGAAGAATTGCAAATTGCATAATTGGTTTGGCTACGACCCTTTGTTTTTTAAATGGATGTTTGTTTGTAATCTAGCAAATCTGTACTGATGCTTACCACCATGAATGATGTCATCATTGTTTGGCAAATGTTGTGTTGTGCATTTTCTGCAGCAGCAACATCTGTTGGACAATAAGCGTTTGTGTGTGTGCATGTGTGATTATGTCTGTGTTCAGATATGTTATGTGGTCAGTCATGGCTTACACCATCAGGTCAGTTAAACTGCCCACAAATACTTCAGTCATTACATCATCATTGTGAAATAGGCTTTGGATTTGTTTCTACTCTAACTGCCATGTCTTTGTGTCGATTTGTTTACTTTTTAAAGGAAGATAATACCTGATTGCTTGTCCTGAACACTCATGAAAACGAATGTCAGTGTAGATCAATACGTCAAGGCATGCCTGTTCAATAAGTCCAGTAGAAGGCACTCATGTGAAAAAAATAAAGCACATTATCCAGTCAGTTGTGTCATTCGAAAAATATATTACAACTCAAGAGGCAGTTCTGCTGAATTGTAGTCACAAATCTATGGGATAATTAAATTGAATTTCTTCTCTGTCACACAAATACGAGTATAAATCAATTCTTATAAACATATTTTGTCAGATAGTGTTGTAGGTGATGAGAGAAAAATCCCATACCATGATTAATATCAGTGTTAGAAATACATTGCACTCTTTAGAAATTATGATTACCCTGCTGTATCCTTGAGAGTGAATCAATACATCGAGTTCATACATTGGTACAGTGGCGGCTGGTGGAAAATATATTTTTAAAATGTAGAAAAGACCCCTTAAATTATGACTTCTGATGATGTTAGAGGGGGGGGGGGAAGGACAAATTGAGGCATACAAATATGAGAAGATAAATCCATAATCTTCAGTGTGGTTCATTTCATTTCAAACCTTTATTTATCCAGGTGTATCCCATTGAGATCATTGATCTCTTTTTCAAGGGAGACCTGCTATGTTTAGCTATGAATCTTCCACAACTTCCAAACACCTTGTCCTGGACATAGTTTCTACAGTATAAACTGTGCAACAGTGGAGAAGTTCTATGAGGACCTTGCAACAGCAGTCCGAGATGTCCCAGCGCACAAATTCCTGGCAATCCTGGGTGACTTCAACGCAAGGCTTGGACCAGAGGACGCACCCTACCCATACCACGACACTACCAACCGCAATGGCACATAACTCATGGCCCTTCTCATGGAACACGAGCTACTGGCAGTGAACAACATGTTCCGGAAAAGAACAGGCAAGAGATGGAGCTTCCAAGATCGAGCCACAGGTATGCTACGTCAGTTGGACTACATACTTGTGAGGCAAAAGTGGAGGAACTCCATCCTGAATGCTGAACCGTACAGCACGTTCAGCTATGTGGGCTCTGATCACCGCGTGGTCTCCATGAGGGTGCGACTGAGCCTCAGGGTCCCCAAGCCAAGCCCCAAGATCCGGCATGACTGGAAGGCATTCATAACCGACCCTGGCCTTCAAACCAGGTATACGGAGGAGGTTAGGAAGCGCTTTCGGCAGCTGGATAAGGGAGCGGAGCCCAGCAGCGAATACAGGAGATTCGTTGTTGCAAACGAGGAGGCGACCAGGCTATGTGTGCCCATGCCTGACAGAGCCAGAACCTCCCTACGGTCCAGACATCCGGAGGTCGTAGCAGCACGGGGTAGGGTGGAGGAAGTACGCCTCAACTTTGAGCGTGAACCAACCTTGGAGACGTGGGGTACTAAACGAAGCCAAACAGTTTTTCTTCAGTGCCTACGACACCATCGAAGGGGAGGAACTGATGGAGAGTGTGCGAAGAGTACAGGCAGCGCAAAGTGAAAGGCAATATGGGGAGGCCTGGAGGGTCATCAATGAAATGACTGGGCGGAAGAGGACTAAGGAGGGACAGGTTGAGGGACACAGCCCCGAGGAGAGGGTGACGACCTGGTTCAACCATTTCCAAAGCCTGCTGGGCACAACAGCGGATGGAGCTGAGGAAAGTATACCAGCTTTCTTCCAGAACCTGCCCATCAACGATGGTCCCTTCACAACCAGTGAGCTTGCCAGGGCGAAGTCCACAGTGAGAGAGGGCAAAAGTGCTGGGCCGGATGGCATACCCCCGGAGGTCCTAAAGTACTGTGATCTCGATGACCTAATCCTAGACTTTTGCAACCTCGCTCTACTGCACAACATGCCGCCTGATATATGGTCTCTCTCCAACATCATCCCGGTGCCTAAAGCTGGAGACCTCTCAAAGCCAGACAACTACCGAGGCATCAGCCTGACATGTATCACCGCAAAGGTTTACAACCGGATGATACTGAACAGGATACGGCACGCCATCGACCCTCACCTGAGGGAGAACCAGAATGGCTTTCAAGAGGGGAGAACCACCGCAGCCCAGATCTTGGCGCTAAGGAGAATGATCGAGGAGGTGAAAAAGGATAACCTGACTGCTGTACTGTGCTTTATCGACTTCAAAAAGGCATTTGACTCAATCTACGGTGTCCCTCCCAATCTACTCCGGGCAATAGAGACCATGTACGCAGGAACAAGGGCCAGGGTGGTGACCCCAGATGGCAACAGCGAGGAGTTCGACATCCTGGCTGGGCTAATGCAGGGGGACACCCTGGCTCCCCAGGAAGGCCATCAGTGGACGAGAGCAGGATCTTGGCTTCTTCTTCTTCTTTCGTGTATCGTCGTCATATGTCCAGCTCAGTGTCACAAAGCCACGCTCTCGTCTCTGGTCCCACTTGGAAGAGGCCAGCCTCTGAAGGAGGTCTGTACAGAGGACAGGTGGTGATTATGTGGTCGGCAGTCTGCTCAGGCTCGCCACACTCGCATACTGCGCTGTCTGCCAGGCCCCACTCCTTCATTGATGATTTGAAACGACCAACCCTAGTACGGAGGCGGTTCAGTAGGGTCCAGTGCCGGTGTGGTAGATGTTCTCCTTCGACTCCATCTCCCGGGTCTTGGATGTGATGGTGCAGACGTGTGAGCTCATCTTGGCTTCACTCTAACACCAAGGAGGTAGAGACGACACCCCACAGTAGTCCTGACAGACCTGGACTATGCGGACGACATCAGCCTGTTCTCCGACAGCGTTGAGCAAGCACAGGAACTCCTGAACAGAGTGGAGTCAGTGTGCCAAGGTTGGCCTTAGGCTAAACGCCAAGAAAACTGAGGTTATCACCTATAACATCTTACCGGAACATCCACCTCTGACAACAACAGAAGGCACTGTGCTTAAAGAAGTCAAGGACTTCAAGTACCTGGGCTCATGGGTCAACTCAACCGAGCAAGATCTTAAGGTGAGGAAGGCACTTGCATGGAGGGCCCGGAACGGCATGACCAGTGTATGGAGCTCCAACCTCCCCTGTCAAATCAAACTCAGCTTCTTCTATGCAACGGTAGAGTCTGTTCTCCTCTATGGCAGTGAATGCTGGATCCTGAAGCCAACCCTGCAAAATTCTCTAGACGGATGCTACACCAGAATGTTGGGAGCAGTACTTAACATCAGCAAGAGTGTATATTTAACCAACAACATCCTGTACGAGGGAATACCAAGGGTGAGCGAGAAAATTGCAGCCAGGAGAATGAGACTAGCAGGACATTGCCAAAGGCATCAGGAGCTGCCAGCCGGCAAATTGGTGCTGTGGGAACCAACACACGGGCATCGGCCACGAGGACGTCCCGCACAAACATACGTGGACGTACTCATGAACGACGCAGGAGCACAAAGTACCAATGAACTGGCCAGATGTGTGGAGAACCGGGATGACTGGAAGCGACGATGGAGGGCTCGTCTGAGGACGACCTAGAGATGTACAGTAGGCCCACACAAGCTGCAGAATACCGGGGCTTTGGGAACATTCAAAATGACTTAAAATGATTTAATTCCCATTCAACCTGTAAAGGGGCTTTTCCCCCCCGTTTTTTTTCTCACAAGAATGTGTCTCAGGGCTTCTTAAAATGTAATAAACTATGCATGTGTCCTACTCATTTAACGGCGAGAAACTCAGCTAACTGATGATATGAACCATGTTTACCGAAACAAAATACAAGTCTCACAAATGAGCCCAGAGCGAAAAAATGCTAACGCACTCTAGGTATAAATCAATCGATATACTTATCGGATATGCACAAACAAGCTTAGCTAACAAGCTGAGATTCCACAAATTCTAGAAATATAAGTATCATCACTGAGCGATCAGAACTCGCGACAGGGGAAGCAAATACAGACATCACACAACGTAGCTTTAGGTAGCAAAACATGGAGATATGCTCACCTTTTGCTGTTATTTTGATCAAAAACAAGAAAAACGTGGCTGAAGGTTAATCCATAGGTTAATCCAATGTGTCTGTCACTTTGAAAAAAATATTGATAATCCATAATTCCATTTTTATGTCAAAAACAGAGTTTTCCTATTACTGTAGCTGCTAATGATAGCTTCCAGAGTGTATGACAGCTTCCTGTTTTGTCTCCTTGGATACGGGTCCAAACAACTCACAGAATGCACCGGGGGCTGACGTAGGCGCCCTGTGACCATCAGATTTTACGACGCTGATTGGCTGAAATTATGTTTCGGTGGCATAGTTTAAAGATAGCAACAGTTGGCTTCTGCTGCAATTGCTGCACTCCTGTCTGGGCGCTGTGCATAGCGCCCAGACGAGAGAGGGTAATGATACACCGGCAAGGCCAGGCAGGAAACATGTGACTTATCAGTAACTTTAGACATTGTAAGACAATTTTAAATGAGATTGTATTGTAGATTATACATTTTACTGATACCAATTATATAATATTTACCTTGTTTATTAAAAATAAAAAATATATTTTTTAAATATTTTTAATTTTTTAATTTTAATGTGGGAAGAGGTGGGGCGGCGCCCCTAGCGCCCCTATGGGCCGGCCACCACTGCATTGGTGTCATAGTGCACTTCCACATATTCAGTACAAGTGGATACGTTTTGCATATTGCAGTTTTGGTTACACCATGTACAATATCTTTGGGGGTTCTGTTCCCGCTCATTGGTAAAGTGCAGTTCAGCAGCAGCCTGAGGCCTGTGGTGACTGAGTTTCTCAGTTTAATTTGACTGGCCTCCTCCATCTCTGTCATTGAAGGGCTGTTTTTGGACCTGGCTACAACATTATTAATAACACTGCTGATACATTCTCATTTGACCCGCCAGGGGATATTAATTATTCTATTGGGCATAATTTCGCTGTCGCTCCAATCCTCCCTTCTTAACCTGTGGGGCAAGAGGAATGAGATTTGTGAATGTGGCGAACCGTGACATGGATGCAGGGAATGAATGTTCTTAAGCTGTGCTGTGAGCATGACTGCAGTGTCAGTGTGTGCTGCAAAGGAAAACACTTTAACCAGAGATTCCTTCAAGCGAGCGCAGTAGCAGACATTGTTGGGAGTGGGGAACTGTTCAGTCATGTCATATTGTAATGATTATAACAATATGACATGATTGAACAATGATTGACAATGATTTTAAATCTTCACTGAGTGAAGACACACTTCTTTTCTCTGGCCTTCTAGTCAGAGCTGAGCATGATACCTGACATTTCCCTGTGTTTTTTTATTTCTGTTGTAAATGTCTTGTCTTTTCTTTCATATGTTATTGTAGTGTGCTTTTATTACATGTACAGCTCTTTGGCTCGACCAAAAGTAGTTTTTAATGTGCTTTATAAATCAAACTTGATTTGATTTGATAAGTTTGGTCCGATATTACCAGGGTTCCCTCTTGTCAAACAACTTCAACTGCTCACTTCAACTGCTCACAGGTCAGCCAAGCCAGTGCTCACAGGTCAGCCAAGTTCATCTTGATGACTAGCTGCTCCATTCCCACTATCACACTCTTTCTCTCTCTCTTTCTGTTCCTCCCAACTCTTCTGCTGCCAGTGCTTTGGTCCAACTCTGCTTTTACATGCTCTTATGACAAATACGCTCTCGGTGATATATCATAAGAAATCCAGCAGCCAACTAGTTGGCATTGCCTGATTTGAAACGGAGCCATTCTCTAATTGGAAACAGTGCCATCGTGCTGGACTCTAATTATGGTTTCCATAGCAACAGCATAAAAAAAAGCTTTATTCTGTGTCGTGATGTATTTGAGAGAAAACAAATCAAGAGCAAGGTATGGTTTGCTTTCATCTGTTCTTTTCCTGCTCTCATGGAATACACAGTGAGCTTTAATCCAATCTGCATTAATGATATGATGCCTTGCTGCTAAGGTGTGTGTATGGAAAATAATTACAGGATTATAGAGGTTCTTCATGTCTCATGATGCCTAGCTATTATAAGACTTATCTCACCCAGGGTGAGAGCACAGGTCTGTGAAGTTATTCAAGTTCAGATTTGTGGGTTCAGTGCTCCTCTTGTTATTGTTTTCAGCTACCACCTCTGTTTATCTCTCTTCCTCAACTTTAAAAGAAAACCATGCACAAAGACACACACAAGCATACATGAACATGCATGGACATGTGCACCAGATCAAAGAATAAAATAAAAACAAAATGTTTTAGGGGCTACAACATAAACCTAGTTGGCCTACTGCCAACCTTAAATCACAGAAGAAGCCTCTCTTGGTACTCTATGTGTGGGTGTGCAAACAGACAATCTGCTTAGTGAAATACAGTTTAAGAATAACTTGTGAGTTTTTAAGTTCATGTGCTTTTTGTTTGAGTTTTATTCATTGAGCTAGTCAAGGATTTCAAGTCCACTCCCACTTAAAATGCCTGGACAAGTTCCGACAGTTAAGACAAATAGAAATACTATACAAAGGAAATGTTTAAGGTGAGTGTCATCTTTTGTCATTCAAATACAGTAGATAGCCTTGTAGTTGCACTGTATAGGCAAATTTCTGTTTGACCAGAATTATACCTCATTCACACCAACGGTGTTTCAGGGCCGGTTCGGAGCTGGAGCTTGAAAAGCACTGGGTTTTCCTGTTCACACCGCAGCGGAGCAGCCTCTTAGCTCCGGAATCCGGTTCGTTTCAAGCACCAAAAATTGTCCGGCCAGAGCAAAAGCACCGCATACGTCACGCTTACGTCGAGGCGGGGACAGGGGCAGGGGCGGGATCAACTCCTGAACAACAACAAAAAGCCGGCGTTTTATCCAGTTTGTACAGAACGATGGAGAAACTTAACAAGCAGCAGTGGTCCACTGAAGAAACCAGCTACCTACTGGGAATCTGGTCTTCCGAAGAGGTACAGAGGAAGCTAGAGCACAATCGGCCATTGTTGTTGTTGTCGGTGTCAGCTGTGAGGGGTTTCCGCGCGGTTTGGCTTTATGAAGCAGGCACGCAAACGGTTACGTCATGACGCAAACGATGATGCAATGACGCATCACCAGTCGGACTCTGGGCAGTGTGAAAAGAGTTGCGTTGGTGTGAATGAGGTATCAGCAGCCTTTGAACTGTGAATAGTTCTGTGAGAGGGTACAAAGTAGTTGAGGCTACTAATAATAATGAGTTTCATTTATAAAGCACTTCATATTTGACTTCAAATCCCGAAGTGCTACAAGCAGTGAGCATGAACAGTATAAAAAAACAAAAAAAAAACTGTGAGTGTAAAAATACTTTGGTTATTGTGAAGCAGATCAAGGACATGCTTCTTGAGGTAGGATCGTCATTTAGAGTTGTCATTTAAATGTAAGTTGTTGACAGTCACCCATTCAGAATATATTAATTTAGGTAATTTCTCTTTTTTTCCATTTTCAAAAATAGCAATTAATACAATTGAAGTACGCAGAGAACTATAGCCATCCGCTGCCTTGTCGTGTACCTTGGAGAAAATGAAGAGGACCTTTTCAAGGAGTTTAGCGAAGTAATTACAAATCTTGAAATAAAATAAAATCCATGGGCACAGTGTAACACTGTAAACACAGGACAAAAGCACTGCTCTCTGTCAGTTACATTTTTAAGCATATTGCACTTTTGGTAACACCCCAATCAATAATATCTTAGGAACGTTCAGCATGGATAGGTGTTGACAGCAATGGCATGGGAAAAGGATTTTGTACAATTTGAAAAGTGGCTTCTGCTCTTCACTTAACCAGTTCAAATATTGTATGGAACCTGCAAAAAAGATGAGAGGGTAGGCCTACACTAAAACCAACACGTTCTCACTCCCAACCCGTCACATGTTGAAGGTCGGTCAGGGCCCCTCCCTGTCACTCTATTGTAGACAGGGTACCCTTTGAGAGTCAGTTTTCAACGGGCAGGGCGTCCCATTGACTTGCATAGAGCTCCCTGAACGTTGGTAAAGACGAGTTGGGATCGCGGCGAAATGCTCTCTGCAGATCCATTCTCACAGCGGTTATCAACATTTTTCTTACTCAATATCAAGCCACACTTATTGTTTTTACTTCTTTATTTTAATTGAATTATGTAGGACTTTTGTTGCCGTCAGTTATGGGGAGAGTCGGGGCTCAGAATACTGAAATCTGTATTATTTAATCGTTTTTTCCTTCTGATTTTGTATTATTTTCTAAACCACACACTGTTATTTACTCAACAATAACACATAATTATCCTTGTGTTTATTTATTTGTTTGATTAATAAACACAAGTTGGAGTCCGTCAGGACCGAGGATAGGAGCAGCTCATAGTAGTTGCTTTAGAGAATTTTACACCCGGAAGTTCTCTCCGCTTCGCTTGACAAACCCTGTGATAGTCCTCAAGCTCTGTGATTGGATGTTTGAGTGTGCGACGAGGGTTACGCCGAGCGTCGAAAAGCACTTTGAAATGGGATGGAACCACGGCAGACAGTCCAAAACTGGATTTGAACGGGTCCACCCGTCCCCCCCTCCCCCACCCCGTCCCCAGAACTACACATACTGGCTATTGTGTGTTTCGCAACATGTTCTCTATCTATGGCACGTCTCTACTGGGAGTTGTAGTTTTAAAAGACGTTTTCGTATTTCCCATAATAAGAAGTTGCCAGTATTAAACTGTGTACATCCCTGGAGGTTTAGGGGATAGGAAACACTCAAATTTAAAACATATAATTAATAAATGGGTGAAAATTGCTTGTGCCCATATGGGCAGCATTAATACAGTATATACCCACATGACAGCTAAGGTCAGAAGAGCTTTATTTAACAGCTGGTCTTATGTCTGTGACCCCTCCTTAATTAATTAAGTTAATTGATAAGCCTGAAACATGCACTTGTCAAGGTTCAGAGGCAATTTTTGCAAATATGGCAGTAGCCATCGATCATCTTAAGACAAGATATACTTTATTGATCCCAAGTTGGAAACATTTGCGTTACATCAGCATGTGTAACAGTTGTAAATATGCAATGGTGTTTATTTGTAAATCATTTAGTATAATCACACAAATTCTGTGTTTTATATTTAATAATTCTGTGTTCTTTATTTATTGAATGTTCAATACCTGACAAGGTCGGAGATGAAAAACTTGGGTCGCAGGTTCCTCAACAGTGCATTACAAGACATCTATCAATATGTGTCGTATTCTGCACATTTCTTATACTATCTACATACATCTTATAAGAGTATAATACATATGTATAATATCAGTTAAAACAAGTGCTTAAACATGCAGTAGGCTTTTTTCTTATTCAAAATAAGACCTTAACTATTATTTAATGTTTAAATAAAGCCTTATTAGTTTGTCTGTCTGTGTCTCCTATTACAGTAATATCTAATAATAAAAAATAATACATTTCAATAACGTTCAACAGGTGTCCCTTTCTATCAGCTGTGCGCCGTTATGGTGTAAATATACCAATATACCAATTGGATCAAATATAAAAGTCAGCCGAATTAGTGTTGTCAACTTAAAAACTTGTGTTCACAATGATGGTAATTAAGTACCGGTATATACAAATAAAAATCCTTTTAAATAATGTGGTAAAACTAGTTGGAACAACTTAATTTTTGGAGTAATCAACTTAAAAACTTGTATCCCGAATGAGTGTAATTAAGTACATACAACTTGAAATTCCTTTTAAATAATGTGGTAAAACTAGTTGGAACAACTTGATCTGTGGAGTAATCAACTTAAAAACTTGTATCCCGAATGAGTGTAATTAAGTACATACAACTTGAAATTCCTTTTAAATAATGTGGTAAAACTAGTTGGAACAACTTGATCTTTGGAGTAATCAACTTAAAAACTTGTGTTTATGCTACCAATTATTAAGTAAGTGGTAATTAAAAACACCGCTGATTGTAGAGGAAAAGCCTTCTCCCCTAACTCAAATAAGTTTGTTGGTTTAACACAATTTCATTAGAAGTTGTCATAACTCAATGAACATTGATGCAAACTGTTGCGTTGATTTTCTTTGTTGAGCCAAAGCATTTGTTTTTAGAGTGTTCTCTTTATTCCGGTGGTGGAGATGCTGCCACATAAAAGGCTAAAAGTCCGCTGAAGCCCCGTCATGACTCCAAACTGAGTGGTGTGTGTGTGTGTGTGTGTGTGTGTGTGTGTGTGTGTGTGTGTGTGTGTGTGTGTGTGTGTGTGTGTGTGTGTGTGTGTGTGTGTGTGTGTGTGTGTGTGTGTGTGTGTGTGTGTGTGTGTGTGTGTGTGTGTGTGTGTGTGAGAGAGAGAGAGAGTGTGTGTGTGTGTGTGTGTGTGTGTGTGTGTGTGTGTGTGTGTGTGTGTGTGTGTGTGTGTGTGTGTGTGTGTGTGTGTGTGTGTGTGTGTGTGTGTGTGTGTGTGTGTGTGTGTGTGTGTGTGTGTGTGTTTGAGAGTGCACTTTGCCTGGATAGGATAACGATGACGGGAATGGTATGACACATGTAGGCGTGGGACAGTGCCTGTGTTCTTGGAAACCTGCGCTGCTCCATCTGCTGCTGTTAGGCAACCAGCTGCCTGCCTCCCATCCGCCCAACAACACCAGCCCCAACTCCTCTGAAACCATGGCAACCGACTCCTTGCTGTGGGCTGCCCAGGATGACTGACCCACCTTCTCCTTTTCCTTCTCTTTCTCTCATCTTCTTTTTGTAAATAATGTCAAGGGTATTTTTATTGCTGAGATAAATCCTTTTGTTTGCTTTTCATTTGTTGGAGAGACAAACGTAACCCAGTGCTTTACTATGCAGTGTACTGTACTCTAATGAAACATATGCAGTGTGTCAATACAGTGTGGCACTGAGAATGAACAATCACTAACCAAGCATCCACATTACACACCCACTCATCAGTGTCCCTCGTTCTCACTGGCTCACTCATTTGCAGACAAATTAATTCCACAGACACATTCACTTTGACCCAAACTGTCATTCCCGCTTCCCTCTGCCTGATGTAAACACAACCAGAGAGGATCCCCTCCATTCACCGAGGGCCTCTCTTTCTTCTGTGTCTCAGGTAGCGAGATTGATTATCAGCACTCATACCTTCAGGGACCCCCGCCCCCCACCACCACCTCAATCCTCATCACCAACACCAACAGAGCCTTCACAATTCCCACTTTAGTCAGCGGGAATCAACACCCAGCAAGCACACTCATAACATCAGAAAATGCCCAAAGATACACAACATTCAAAGTAATTCATATTCAGCAAATGTGTATATCTATATTACTATTAACAGGATACATGTATATTACATATATTGTACATATTTGATTGTCCAGCACCTTACAGCAGTAGTGGGTAGTAGTTTGTTGCATTTATCTTACTTTTCTGTGAGTCGTGGAGTGCATTTTTGTATAAACAATATGTATATATTACATTGGGCTACATTCATCATAGCTTTAATGCACTGAGATCACTCATCGTTGGCCGACAGCGGGAGACAAAATAGCTCATCAGCCAATCATTGTACTGCAGATGGAACGGAGGTGTGGCCCGACCCCTTCCAAGACCCCGTTCAAGATCATGGCTGAAGATTCATTGTCTCCGTCTCTTTCAGGCATATGTATGTCCCTGGCCAAACATACTACAGACCCTGTTTGCCCGTTTGAATGATAAGGAACAAAAGTCGTAGTATGTGCTGCCTACTTTGTCGGCACTAAAATTATAAACCTCTCAAGCTTGAAGAATTCCTCATCAAATTGAGAATGTGGGGACCTGTTTCAATGCAGTACGACTATTGATGTAATAAGTTGCATCGGATTTGACTTCTTGGGCAAGTATAAATTAACAATCCTTTTTTCTTAGTAGCTTTTCTCTTTTACCCTAACCATCACTGTCTGTGTTTTTTTACAGCTCGGTTTGAATGCGTTTTATAAGCTGTAATTATGAGCTCCTGTTCTAATTACAAACAACATATCTATTTAGGCTAACGTGGTTACAGATATTGTTTAACAATATATGTTTATTATTTAGGGGTTGAGCAAGGCCATGCTTAGCCGTTTTGAAGTAATGACAGCATTGCTGACATGAACATAATTAAGGTGCATGTAATGAGATGCATGTGACAACAAAAAGCAAAGCGATTCTGGCAACCTCATCGACAGGTTCATCTTTATAAGTGGCTACAGAGCCTCAAGGCAATATGTGTATTCAACTAAGACCCTCTTAGCATGCAATAAGCTATAATGGGTAATGACAAATGCAACTATACAGTGGCACACACACACACACACACACACACACACACACACACACACACACACACACACACACACACACACACACACACACACACACACACTCATATTTTCCCACCACAGCAATCTCTTTCATAAACTATGCTCTCATGCAACGACCAACCCCATTTTTTATCTGCCAATGAAAGGAGGGGTTAAGATGTGCAATTTTACCAACTGTTTGGCATCGGCTAGTTTTCTCCTACTGCGCCAGAGCAGCTGTCATTGCTTTACCATTACGCACATTTGAGCCTATTGGAAGTGCCCATATACCGTCATTAAAATCATAGTCAGCATTATCACACATCAGTAAGATGATCAATGATTCAATTATAGTGTATGCATGTCATGGCTTGGCAAGATGAACACAGACTGAGCTCATTGAAACACAGAGGGCAGAAATATTAGATCACACTTACGTTAGTGATGTCAAACCCGTCTTTTTTCCCACAGCTGCCACTTACAAAACCTGCTGTTACTCCCCTGATTGGGGTGTAGCCAAAAAGGCAATATGCTTAAAATATTAAACCCACAGCACTCAACGCATTGCAGCAAAATCTGTCTGGCATATGTGAGTCAATATTGAAAACTTTCTTTAACACACCAAGTGAAAGATTATACTTTAACAACTTGGCAGAGCAGAATAACTAAATCAGATCTGTCCTCCTTTGTCATTTCAGGTTATGGCTTTATACACGACAATGCACATGTTTTACTGAGTATCTTACCTGCATGGTGGTCTGTGTGTACTTTCTGAGTTTATCCTATAGAATCATTTCTTGAAAGAGTTTTGCTAAATGTCACTAGCAATGCTGGCTAGTATGTATTTCTGTGTGGGCCTTAGTGCGCAGACGTACATATGTGTTGCTGATTACCAGTGGGTGGTGAAGATGCCGTATTCTTGCCAGGCTCACCCAGTGAGCTGGCAGACTGTGCTGCCTCTTGGTGAAACAAGCTAAACTATTTGCTTCCCAATGTAAACAGTTGATATCATTATGCTAATGCGCATCACCAAAGACATATTTTCGGTCCATATCTCGCGTGAAAACTACAACTGTGATGACTTGGTCTGTCTCCTACTACACTGTCGTCATTGTACCATTCAGATTAATGTATGAGTGGCTTGTGCTGCTAAGGATGAAGCCATTTAAAGTGAAAATCATGACCTCAGGAAATCTGTTCATGTGGTGCATGGTTGTACACAAGGGCTCTTCTCTCCCTCCTGCAAAGATCAGATTCCCTGTGAAGGTCTCCCTGGGCTGCTGGCTCCAGCTCCACTTATAGAGCTGACAGACAGCTGGCCAAGATATCAACTTCCTGGTACATTTGAGCTCTGAGGCAGAGCTGTTAATGGGGATGCAAGCCACCAATCCCAAAGCAAGTGCATTATTGGTCCTAACCACAAGTCCCACGATTGAAGTAGAATCAACAAGTTATTATTTTGAAGGGAAAGGTGGCAGGCTGAAATCAGTTTCCGCAACATCGTGTGTAGCACACAGAACACAATCACTTAGCTAAAGGCTAAAGATATGACACAGAAGCATAACACACAAGAAAAGCTCTAGGAGGGAGAGAGAAAGTGATTGTGTGCAGCAGATAAGACCGAGAGATAGCAGAACAGAGAGCCATGAGAGAAACTGAGAAAGGGTGTTGTAATAATGTGGAAAGGGAGTGGAGGCAGTGTGGAGTTGTGTGATAGAGGGGGAGAGAGAGTAGGGGAGGAGAGAGGGCGAGAGATCTGTGTGTGAAGATGGACACGCATTTTATGTGACTGGCCTGTACAAATAATCCATTAGTGATTGGACATACAGTACATCTAGTCTGTTCTAGTTAATCTGACAATTGACGAATAAAGGTGTACACTGGAAATAACATTAATATCTTACCTCAACAATGGCAATTCATTTTCATGAGATAAGAAAGACCTTTTTTATACACACGTCTTTGAATATTTATTTTCCTTTGTCATGCCCAAAACAATAAAAAACCTTTAAGAACCAAAAACATTTTCCAAATAAGTATTGCCCTTCCCTCAAATATATGTAGATGAAACAAGATACTTCTTTGTATATTATTCTGCTGGCCTCTGGTGAAATGCTTTCAGCTTTAGCAGAATAGTAACCTGCACATCCGTGATGCCCTTCGGAAACGTACAATTATTGCAAGCAGTCAACCTTATGAGGAAATAGATGCAGAGCCGGCCCGACCCATTAAGCGACATAAGCGGCCGCTTAGGGCCACGCAGCCACTAAAGGCCCCCTAGCAACAACAAAAAGAACATGAACATTTTTTTTTAATATTATTAAATATATATTAAAACAGAAAAAATTGTCATCTCAGTACACCGTCGCTGTGATAAGTATCTTTAATTAATTGTGTTAATATGCCTAGATTCCCTACTCTCAAAGTCATGTATTATATTATTGAGTCAATCATATAATACATTAACCGTGCTTTACCTGAACCTCATCATGAGAGGACGGCAGGATTGTAATTTCCCGTGTTCAGGGAATGCAACAGAGGCAAGGCACCAGACCAACCAGAGAGTTGAATGGAAATAAACATCCGTCTTATTGGCTGACAGGTACCTATCCTGTGAGCTGTGACAATGTTTAAAATAAACTGTCAGTCGGACTCAGAGTTTTTGAAGATGGACATAAGAAAAAAATGTCTTAAAAAATATGACAATTCTCAAGTGGTGGCTCACACAACAACCCCAGAGCCACCACTTGAGCCAGGTGAACAAGGTATGTAAATGTCAGTACATTTCCAAGTTATACGAACATGTAAGCAAAGCATAAATTACAGCTACGTTGACGTTACTTTGAATCGCGGGGGTAAGCTAAATCGTTAGCAAGTAGCTATAGCTAGCCAGATATATTAAATAAACACTTTGTCATACAATTTAAATGTTATGTTTTTTAGCGTTACCTGGTGATTTCAAAGAAAGCTCTCTGGAAAATGTTGACTTACTGTTCGACATGAACCTAGAAGCTACCTTACAGTACACAGTTGATCCTGAGTCCTGTCAGTTAAAGTGTTTCATAGTTAGTTTAGCTAATCATCAACCTAGCACTGAAATATATGGATGTTTTGTGACAGTATTTATGAGAAAAAGTCAGCTGAAATGGTGGCATAGTTGCCACTGCTTTACGTGTCGACAGCATGTTTGAACGTATTTGCAGCAGTAAATGTGGCTGTTTGGCCACTGACGTTGCCATAACAACACCTGAATTTAAATGGGCAACCTCTTTTTGTGACAGATTTTTGCATGAAATTATAATTCTTCTGAATGATACTCCTATTGACAGCTAGTTTCTATGTGAACATTATGAGATGGACAGCCAGAGAGAATACATGAAAAACAGTTATGAAATACTATATGACAAAACAAGAATACAATTTAAAAGGGGAGTGATTTGTAAAATATCCATAAAGAAAAATCTGTTTACAGTTCTGTCTCATATGGGTGTTGAGAGATGTATCCTTAGATCTCTTAATTTTGCTCTCAAAGTGCACCAGATTGATGCTTTTAACTTCAATATTTAAAAAAAAATCTTCCCGGGGGGGTATGCCCCCGGACCCCCCTAGAGGAGGTTAGGTCCACGGTGTTTATATGCTTATTTATACAATATTGTGCTTATACTGACATCATAAGACAAAAGTTGGTTCCGTGTTGCTTGTAGTGAGAACGCGCTAGAGTGAGGGGGGCCCCCAAGCCAAAACTCGCTTAGGGCCCCCAAAAGTCAAGGGTAGATGGCTTCCCTGCACGAAATTTGAAATGTTTCCCCTTTTTCTGTTCTGCTTGTTTGTCTTCTCCTATTAGTCCATTTTGAGTTTTGTCTGGCTCACACGTGTCCTACGTCCTTTTTTTCTTCCTCTTTTCACTCACTTCATTCTAACACCACATGTGTAATGTCAATGTTTATTTGTGTGGAGTTGTTACTGGGTATGCACTCGTAAAAGAGGAAATGGCGGCAATATTGATTGATTCCCGGACCTCGGCTTGCGGCAGTCACTCGAGCAGGATATTAAAGCCGCTCATGTTGTTTTGACAGGGACAGACATCACAGAGTACATCTTTCACACATTTTGATTTAGTCTTGCTGTTTACCAGTGATGCATATTCAATGTAATATCAAAATGTATGACACACATTTCATTATGTGATCACAGACACTGATTATATCAGATATCCTGAAGACAGTCCAGTCTCATCTGTTCCGCTTAATTCAACACATATTTGCTGTTTAGACAGGCAGTGATCTGAGTTTGCATTAATGTTCCCTCAGGCGCACTTGTTTCTTGTTTCCCTGTAACAAATATGGTACTCCATGTTCCAGCTCCCTTTTTCAGGGTGTTGCGGTCGCAGGATTTAATGATGCACGATGGAGGATTGCATGCAAAATGTTTTCCCCATGCAGACGTTTACCAAGTGCTGTCTACTGTACTGTAACAGGGGAAGAATATTTGTGCTGCAGAAGCCTCATGAATATTAGATATGAGGCCCCTGCCTGCCTGCTTACTGCCTGGCTTATTGCTTGACTACATGTGAGCAGAGGTTGAGGCTAGCTGTCTGGCTCATTCGCTCCCCGTTACGTAACGCCTGACCTCATCCACTGCAGTGAGGCAAGAGCTGGGATTCCCTCCTGCACATGGAAACGAGTACAAGGGGAAAGGTAGGCGGGAGATGGAGAGGAGGGGGGCAGAACACCAGGCAGAACAAAGGGAAAATTAGGTGGTTATTAACAAAAGGAGTGCGGACATGCATAAAGTCGAACGCTACATAAAATGCATTTGGACTTCATATATAGGGAAATTATGCTAACAAAGACAAGAATGACAGGAAATTAGTAGAATGAGATTCTTCACTTTGCACTGGGAACATAGCATGCTGTTTATCATTTAAGTTGCTGAATGTTAATGGTGTAATTATACAATCAGTATGGATAAAGTCAATGATCAACGATCCAATATGTAGTGAAAACATTGGTGCATATGATTATCTACAAAATTCTTCTTTATTCTGAAATTCTTCTGGCACATCTGGGTCACCTTTTCCATCTAAGTGCACCCCCTTTCTAAACATTCAAACAGTGATGAGAAATGTGGCATTTAATAGCGAACAACCGGAGGTACATTTGTGTTGTTTTAACCAAAAACAACAGATCATAAAACTCTTAAGATTGTCAAATTTGAGTTGCTTTTGTGAGTTAATATAAGTGTAGATGTTAAATGGGTGTATACTATCACAATATCATATTGAAATAGTGCATTGTGGCAAACTTTGTAATATATGCAAATATCGTGTTTGTTCTAGAATATTTCTTCCTTACTCCTAAGATATTTAACCTTTTCTGTGTGTTGATGTTTACGACCAACCCTGATTCTGTTATCTGTCTTAAGGAATGGGAAGTCTCAGCTATTGTTGATATTACCAGTTTTATGGCCTGACCAATCGGTCACAGAGGGTTTTATTACTGTGAGAACGCTGGCTTCTAAGCACCAAAGACAAGTGATTCAGTATTTACAGATTTTGGGGATATCTCCAGTGTTCCCAGGTGTTTACGCACCATCCCCCAATATGTGGATTAACTCTCTGTAAACTAGTTAAAAGGTCTATCGAGAGAGAGAGGCTGGTCAGATTTGACATGGCAACCCACCAGTGCAGTTAGAATCTCTGGCTGCTGTGACTTGTGATGTGAATTTCTCCGGCCGATACTTGTAATAAACACCAGTGTTTGACATCAAAGCTCCAACTCTCCTCGTGTCTTGCTGCAGAAGTTTCCCTTACAGTGTTGTTGTTCAAACAATGATTATACAATTGTATCGTGAGCATGGTTAATTGAAGGTGGTGATTCACAGTGCTGGAGATGACATGGTGAGTGTGCTATTTAAGGCAGGGGGAAATTAGCTCTACTGCAAGTGTTTCCTCCAGTCCTGAGGGAATACTTGGCTTTGCAGGACTGAGTTCTGAATAAGTTGAGGTAAAATGTTCTAAATCAAATCCTGTTGGAACAGGTAAAGAATAAGTGAAACAAAAGATGAAAGCAGTATTGAAATGTACTGTAGTTGCATAACACACCATGCTGGTTGTTTGGAAATCTCTTGAATACCTCAAATTTCAATTTAATTGATATCCCTATCTGTAAGAATGGATTCCATTTATTTATATAGCAATGGGGATGAAGGTGTTGAAGACTGCAGAGAAAACACTATAATAACTGAGAATGGAGGGTATAATATGTTTAGTTGCAGGGTGAGTCTGTTATGGATCTGTTCATTGGATCTGATGAAAGAATATCTCAAAAACAAGACCCAAAAGTTGAGTATGAGATGAATTGAGAATGCAACATCTTTCTTCCTTTGAGTGGTGTGTAAAAAGTGAGGGTATGACTGCGGACAGTAGTTGCTATTTGAACTCACAATATCAAAGTAGATGAAATGTCTCTGATCCTGTTCTCTCACATAACACACACAGCCACCCTCAACTCTCTGTAACACTATGTGTTTGTTTTTCCCATAGACACTAGCAAGTACTGAATTTGTAGTACACAAATCCTCATAACTTTTAACAGATTTAAAAATAATTGTGATCGAAAATACTAAATGAAAGCACTACATCTATTGTTCGAAGTGTGGCATATACACATTTCATTACAACATCATACCAATACATAATAAGAGAGCCCCGGTGATATTCGGTTGCACAAACAGTATTCTAACATCCCCGACAGTAAACATCAGGCTTTAGTGTCAGTTCCTTGGATTCAAAGAGGAAGTGCTTCTTGGCAGATAACATTTTCCACTGACATTTAATAATCCTCCTGTAGGAAATGCATCATAATCAGAGATACAAACTCCAGATTTAAACCCCAGGAGACTATATTACAAAATGGGCACACAAAATACTGAATACTCCCCGCACCCTTCTGAAATTATAAAAGAGCTTAACATAAAACAATAAGACTACATCTGGCTTTTTTAACCTAAATACAACTTGGATTAATTACGGGGGCAAAAACATAATAAATACTCTAATGAGAACAGCTGTCATACACAACAGAAAACATTTCCTCCTTACATTATGCATAATTCACATCCAAAGCTGCTCTCTATGTTATTAACTGAGGATTATCCATTGAATAAATGGGTTTCTCTCTTTGTCTGGATTATAGTAATGTTAATCTGACTTTCCTGGCTGAGACTGAGATATGTGATCACTCAATGTCACATCATCGCTGATAAAACATTGAGAAAGCCAGATGTGCAGCAGGACTATGTCATATGACAGGCGTGCAAAATATCACGGCATTTCAGGATTCAGCAAAAGTTGTTCGAACCAGTCAAAGGGTTTTAAAAAAAATATTTTCCAACAGTTTATGTGTAATATGTTATACTCTGGTGGTCAAATCTGTTATCTAAAAAACTACAGATAGTACAGTGCTAGGGGTCTGTCACAATAATGCTATTATCCTGCCCGGCATCCTTGGATTCGCAAATATTTTCAAGCAAAAAATCAGCAACTGTATTTCCTCTCTTGAGAAGACATGCCTTACTGAAATGGGGAACTCTACTATAAGTGCTTGAGTGGGGTCAACCCACGCACAGCATTGTGCTGTGAATACTCAAGCATTAATTTAAAGAACTATTACAACTGATATATGATTAAATGGATGTATAGACAGACCCATATACAGTGTAGCCAGGATTAATACTGTAATGTGTTTTCCATGGTTTTTATCCGCATTCAATCAATCAATCAATCAATCAATCAATCAATCAATCAATCAATGTTTATTTATAAAGCCCAATATCACAAATGTTACATTTGTCTCAGTGGACTTCACAGTTTGTACAGAATATCAGTATGACAATACGACACCCTCTGTCCTTAGACCCTCACATCGTACAAGGAAAAACTTCCGGAGAAAACCGCACAGTTTAAAGGGAAAAATGGGAGAAACCTCAGGGAGAGCAACCGAGGAGGGATCCCTCTGACGTGCAATAGATGCCGTGTGTAAATTGAAAAGATAATACATTTGCAACATAGGTAGTCCAAACGTTTGGAAATGCATGTGTGTATAATAGGAAGATGAATCCACGAGGATATCCATCCAGGACTTATGATCCAGGACCACAGCCACGACTCAAGATCCAGGAATCGATATCCATGACACAGGACCGCAGGATCCTCCATGACTACGGATCCCGGCGTATATAGACACCAAAAAGAAAGAAATTTGGGGAAGCTGGGTTAATCGGAACATGAGAGTACACAGGTATAGACAGAGAGAAGGAAGAAGTAAGATGTCCCCCGACAAACTAAGCCTATATCAGCAAAACTAGGGGCTGAATCTAATCAGCCCTAACTATAAGCTTTATCAAAAAGGAAGGTCTTAAGCGCATTCTTAAAAACGGATAGGGTGTCTGCCGCCCGAACACAAACTGGAAGCTGATTCCACAAAAGTGGAGCTTGATAAGAAAAGGCTCTGGCTCCCACTGTACTTTTAGAGACTCTAGGAACAACCAACAACCCTGCATTCTTGGAACGCAATGCCCTAGTAGGACAGTAGGGTATAATGAATTCTTTAAGGTAAGATGGCGCCTGCCCATTAAGGTCTTTGTAGGCGAGAAGAAGAATTTTAAATTATATCCTGCTTCTATAGGGAGCCAGTGTAAGGCAGCCAGAACAGGAGTAATGTGGTCCCTTTTCCTAACTCTGGTTAGTACACGAGCTGCAGCATTTTGAATCAGCTGAAACGACTTGACTGACTTCTTGGTACACCCTGATAATAAGGAGTTACAATAATCCAGCCTTGAAGTAAAAAATGCATGGACTAGTTTCTCTGCATCGTTTTGAGGCAAGATATGCCTGATTTTTGTAATGTTACGTAGATGGAAGTAGGCGGTCCTTGAAATTGATTTTATGTGGGTGTTAAAGGATAAATCCTGATCAAATATAACACCAAGATTCCTTACAGTTTCACTGGAGGCCAAATTAATGCCATCCATAGTTAGTATATCTTTAGATAATTTGTTTCGTAGATTCTTCGGGCCAAGTACAATAATTTCAGTTTTGGTCGTGTTTAACATCAAAACATTTAAGGTCATCCACGTTTTTAACTCCTTGAGGCAGTCTTGAATTTTATTTAGATGATTAATTTCATCAGGCTTGATTGATAAATATAGTTGAGTATCATCCGCATAACAATGAAAGTTTACAGAATGATTCCTTATAATATTGCCTAACAGAAGCATATATAATGTGAGCAAAATAGGTCCGAGCACTGAGCCCTGTGGCACTCCATGGCTAACTTTGGTTTGCGTGGAAGATTCATCGTTGACACGTACAAACTGAGAGCGTTCAGATAGAGTGTTCAGATAGATAGGACCAAAGTTCGAGTGCACTTTGCGGCCTTTTAAGCCATACCATGCTATTTAGCCAAGCTACTGGTATAAATACATTTTCTATCTGCATTCTCAGCACAGCTTGAGAGTTTATTATTGCCAACCTGGGGGAACGTCTTTGACTTGAACAGGCTGGGGTCTCCAAATCCCCAAATAGCTTTCCTCTGAAGTTAGTTTGGGATTTATGTGTAAAAAGGCTACACACTAAGCTGTTTACTGATGTGAATGCATGATATAATGCTCTAAAATCATCACGCCTAAAGTAATACACTGTATTTATTTTATGATAACTCAGCACTTAGTCAAATCAAGTGTTATTAAATCCAACAAAACAAAACACTGTCACAAATTATGAGTTCCAATGTATTTTTTGTAAGTAAAAGCAAGTGGGAAGAGCCCACATCTGTGATAAGCAAGTACATTAGATCTAACTATAGCCTGATGAATAAGCAGGATGCAACACCCCGGCTGTGCTGCACCTCTAACGGGGTAACCATGATGTCTTCTATTTGTGGTAGATCTTATCAATATGCATTCTCTGGGGAAAGTGTCTTACCCTTTTTCCCCGCCTGTCCCTGGTGCGATGATGGGTTGGTAGGTCTGATAAGCAGAGGTGCGAGACACTCTCTGCTCTGGGTAATCTGTTGAGAATGAAGCTTCTGCCTTTTCTGTTGCCAACCGGGGCCACAAAGGGAGTATGATGGAAGAGAGGGTGTTAGAGGGACAAATAGCAGCAGACTCTATTTGGGTTTTCGGCTCTCAAAGGGCACGGGGTGGGGTGGGATTGAGAGACCTGGCACTTTCCGCATTAGAGGTGGAGTGTTTTATTCAATATAGTCAGTTCTCCACCTGACCATTTTGTTATTGCTGAAGCAATGTTAGTCGGCTTGTGTTTTTGACTGCTGTCACCTAATAGGCTTATTTTGTTTGTTTGTTTTTCATCTGTGAGCTCAGGCATACAATGCAGCTCTACGCACTGTTATTAGACAATAACTAAACTCAAGTGTCACTTTTCTGCTGTATTCTCCCCAGGAGGGATATGCTCAGCTTTGTTTCCCAACAGTAGCTGACTGTGCGACTTTATTTATCTCGCTGTTAAGCCTTTCTATCACATTTTCTTTGTTGCCCGCAGTCTCATGCCTGTTTACTCTTAGTGTGTCTCCAGGGTTTAGAGACAAATAGCGTGGCATTATTTTTAGGCTGCTAGCTTCATTTTTCCTTCCTGATTGTTTTGGTATAGTTCATTTTCTCAGGGACTTGGACTTAAAAATGACAGCAAAGCTTAATGTTCAAATAAACCAATTCTTGACAACATATTATATTCACATAACTTACCATTGATAAGGAAAATTATTTTTAAATCGTCAACAAGAAACTGATATATAAAAGGAGCAGAGGAAGAAAATGAGAGCTGCAGCTGCCCCTCATGGGAGGATCTGCGTCACCCAGTCAATTACATTAGGATGTCATCGTCTTCTTCGAAGGTTGTAAAAGCTTCAATATTTCTGGGAAGCTGCGTTTTAACTAAGTTAAATTGTGTGCAAAATGGATGAGTAGCAAATTTCATAATTAGAGTCATTTCATGCATTGACTTCTTGACAGGCAGGTGGAAAATTGTTTTCTGTACAACATACCTTGTGACAACACTGTAAGAAAATGATAATAAATGGCAACAAGACACATCTGTTATATCAACATTGTAGGTTGAGAAGACTTTATCCCAATAAAGAACAGTATAACATTTAAAATGGTTTATTTTATAGCTTTTACTGTGGGACCGTTAAATCTGATTATAATACAGTTACTTTAATAGCACATACCCTTAGCATAGCCATAAAGAGGTTGTACATTTGTATTTATGATATAATCAATGTCAATACATCTATAATTAATGCTTACTTTCACAATACAAATATTTTATTGCTAAGCCTTAAGAAATAATTTAGTATCCATTAATACAGTCAATAACAATTGTAAAGTAGCACCAGTAATCAGGAAGTGAGCTAAGTCATTTAATATTGCAATTTAAAGAGAATTATAGAGAAATTCATGTAATTTTTGCCCATGGAATTTTACCGCAAAACAAAGTGCAATTGGGAAGAAAATGAAAAAAATGGAGACGGAAAGGGAGACTGGGTGAGAGGGTGAGGAATGAAGCCAGTCAGTCTGAGCTGGCAGTGATATGGGGTAATGAGTTATAGCATTCACAGGTACACATTGCTCACATATATCACAGCTCCATCAGCTTGGCCTGATTCGTTACAGATTATAGCAGTGGGATCTCACTCCAGATCTCAAATCCTCGCACACTGGAGTGGCAATAGCTTTGCTCGATGTGCGTATAAGTGTGTGTATGTGAATGAGATGCCCCTTCAGGATTAGCATATCAGCTCTTTTTTGGGGCTCCATGAAGACTCATTAGTCCAGCCAGAAGTGAAGGGCAGAATAACTGATTGGTCAGTGAGCGAGGGAAAGACAGAGAAAGAGGGAAAGGGAGAAAGAGATATACCTCAGAGTGGAAGTGGCCGTTCCTTACATAGCCTCCTCGGAATAAGGCAGGCAGCCTCCGTTAATGAATTGGACTGCCCCATGCTAATGAGTGGAGTCTAGAGATGGGCAAAAGGAAATGAAGGGAGTAGGGGGATGTCAAACTAAATGAACGATGAAGTAGATCATATCGGGGCCTAAATGACATAGGCCTATTAGTTCTCCTGTCTCTGCTGGCAATGGGCGTAATGAGGCAGTCTCCATAGACGAAAATGATGCCTACTCTATCTCACACTCCAAGGAAGGAGATCTTCCTGTAATGTTGTGCTGTAGAAACCAAAACGTCTCTTTTGTCGCTTATTCTTTTGTACAATGACAAAACGTTTTAGAGTTCTAACTCAAATTCAGATCCAGCAAAACTACACATTCAATCTTTATCTTGACATTTCTCCTACTTATTTTTTCATAATCCATTTTTTTTATCTAGCTGGCAAATTAATGGCACACAGACCAAAGATCTGTATCTGCAACTGCAGTCTATGATGCGTTTTGATGAAATATGATAAACAAATGTGGATTTAAAATGAAAAGAAAGTCAGCTTGTTTCATGTTATTATACAAATGTTAAAGAAACTAACAGCAACATATCGATTTAGGACAACTAGATCAACCTCATTTTTCTTGTTGTGTTTTTCATCGCACAAACTAGGATTTGCAGTGAATTTCCTCTTACAGTGCTTTATTCTCTGCGTCACATTAATTAACTCTTTACCCTTACCATCCCTGACATGTACTGTAGGCGACAATCAACGCAGAGTGATCATGGACAAAACCCCTCATTAAGGAAAGTGCTTCTTCCTGAGATGACAGAGGCAGTGAGTGAGAGGGCTGACCTTATTAAAAAGCCCGGCAGGTTAACACCGTGTCATGCCATCATTCAGATCATTCTTTCCCAGGCTTGTTTTAGTGGCACCTGACACGGCAGCTAATTACTACCTCGTGTCACTTCCTCTCTGCACATAAAGACACCGTGTTCTGATTCAACCCATCAAAATGGATTGTTTTTCACGTTTTTACTTATCTAATGATGTAACATGCACAGCCTGCAGCTGCCTTTACTTTGAGTGAGCTCTGAAACAGATCAGGTCTGGATTTATGATATTGTGCATTGGCCCACACATGATTTATTTTTTGTGAAGAGAAGCTATATGATCCCTTTTACCGAAACAACAATATCAAGATCAACCCTTGGGAATTACAGTTCAAACTGATATTTCTTAACTTACAACAATATTGAGCCAAGGCAGCATTAGGGCACAATAACCAAATAATATACAATATGTTTTTTGATCAATGTCTATAATATCAAGATATACGTACATGTATAAATCATAATAATGAAAATGTTATGGGTTTAAGAGTGTTCTTCTCAAGATATAACCCTTACACTTCAATATTGACTATGTTTTATATAGAATAGAGATTAAACAAATGCAATCCTTCTGCTCTTCTAGACTTTCCAAATGTTATTAGACTGAATTGATCAAATTCTGATGTGATTTCTCTGCTGTTCTCCAGCCTAAGAGTAGCTACGGAGTAGGCTGCAATGGAGAATACTTTGTAATGGCTGTTTGTCTAGTTTTCTGATTAATAGAAAAATAACTTTTTAGCCTTATAAGACTCTCCTCCTCAACTCAATGGCAAATGAAGGCATATGTACAGTCTTATGTGATACGTCGGTGTTCAAACAGTGAGAGAATGCGTCATGGCTCCCAATGTTACACCAAGGCATTTGAAAGCACAAAGAAGAAAGTCTGACACATTTTAAAAGTATATCTTAATATAAACATTTTATTCAGTGCATTTTTGTGTATACAACAAATAATAAACAACTGGAAGTTATCAGGCAGCCACAATGTCTGCCTGTAAATGTTGTTTGATCAGATTTAGTCTGGTAGTTTGGAACACATGATCCAACATGGGTTAATACACATAGCCTACATCATGCAGCTCTAGACCAGAATTTCCCTGCTTTCTCCCATGCAACATATAGGTTCACCTAATACAAACCACCTCTGGAGGAAACCAAGAAAAGAAGCCTCCCAGAAGCATGTACCAGAGAAAAAGTTATGTAGCTGAAAGGAAGAGTACTTAGCCCACAAAAAGGGTCATTTTTGTACATCATTTAGTTTGTACATGCCCTGTGCGAGACAGGGAAGATGTTCCTTTTTGTATGTTTTATTTTCACTTTTACAAATATGAGGTGTCCTATAAAATGTTAAGCCACCTAAAAGTCCACAGTATTCTTTTTTAAATATAGAAAATATTGTCACCACAATAATTTACTGAAACACATAACAAGCATCCTGGGAAGGGGCTTGAACCATATTCCTATGGTTTTATCAGTCAATAGGGGTCGACAAAAAAGGATGTTGGGAGACTTGAAGTATGACACAAGCACAGAGGAAAAACGGATCACAGGGACAACAGACGAAGACATCGTGACACAGTGGTAACAAAAGGGAATGGGAACACAGAATAGTCGTTTCATAACTCGGCCATCGAGCATATCAGCAAAGTACAACATCAAGCACGTTGCCAACTCCAAAGTGTTTAAAATCACTTCCTTTGTCCATTAATACTTTTTTCACAAAATCTTTGCTTTCTTTAATCAAAAATGTACAATGAAAGAAAAAAATTCCAGCTTTGCCTTTATCCTGGCTTGGTTTTCAGCGGCTTAAAGGGACACTCTTTCTTTCTGTCTTTGGTTTGCCGGAACCCCCTTCAATCATGAAACAGCAAAACAAATACAATACTTAAAAATGATAAGGGAGGAGAACAAGAGGGGACAAAAACAAAACCAGTTTTAAAAAAAACTCTCAGCTAATTCCAAAAATTAGCAAATCCTAAAATGCAGCTGTGGCATTTCTGAAAAGAAAAGAAAAACGTCAAGAACGTCACACTGTCGCTTTATATTTCAGGTCAGCTGAACATAGGCTTAATTTCCCATGCTAGAGAGCTCAGTCTCTGAGCGTGTGCACTAGGACGCAGGAGAGCTACCGTCTGGCTGGCCACAGTCCCAGCAGCACTAGGATGCGCCACACCAGGGAGTTTATAGGCTTTGTATTCACAGAAGCATGGATTAGACAAAGATCAGGGCTTGTACTGTACCACTGAAGCGTTGTAGTCCAGCAATATTACTGGCGGCCCTGAATGCCTTTATCTCTAACTTCCTGTCCCTGTCTTAAAGATGAACGAGTGCTTGGTGTCTAAACTACCAAAGAAAAGTTATCGTGTACAGGAAATTAAGAACAATGAACTAAGATAAAGATGAGTTATTGGTAAGCGATCATCACCAAAGAGAGTGGTCAAAGTAATGGATAAATCTCAAGACCAAAACAGAAATGTTATTTGTCTTTTGAGTCCAGAATGGTTTATGTGACATTAAATTGCTGACTATTGATGATTTTTTGACAATGATTGACCAGGATGGTGTCTAACTCTTTTTTTTATTGATGGTGTTCGTGTGTGGTTTGTTGTTGTAGCTAGTCCTGAACCGTAGATCGGTGAGAGTTGTCTGCTTGGATTCACGCTCTGCTGGAGGTAAGGTTTCGTGGTTCGGCCCCCGGCCTGGGTTCGGCTGCCGGGCTACGTCGACTCATTCTGGCTCGCGGCTTTGCCGCCGTTGAGCACAGCCGAGGCACTCCGACTCTTGGTGGGTGTGCCGCTGCCGGAGCGGGAAAACTCTGTCAAGTCATGGAGGGATGGCTCTCTGTACATTGCCACTGTGGAAACACAAAGCAATTGAGAATCAGACAAACTGATATTTTGTGTACATTGAAGAAACAACAGTAAAAAAGAACTGTGATTTATAGAAGATAGATAGCAACAAAGTGGGACTGCATTTGTTTGTAGTTATAATAGTTCCAGTGATGTTTTAATATGACATCTTGGTCATAGTTACTTGTAAAATGCTGACTCAAGAGATAACATCAGGTGCTGAAATAAAAAAATCCTATATTCACAGCATGGCATTATAAATTCAGAAGAAGCTAGTGCTTTAGCTTTGCTTTGTTTGCAGCATTGGCCCAATGTACATCTCAGCAGCGGCTTTTCAGAAGAAATATCAGTAATCTGAGTCTTTGGTTTCAGGATGTTATCAACATCCTGAAAGCCTACAATGCTATTTGAAGTTCAGTCCTAAGGAAGCGTGTGGCTGAAACAGCAAACGCAGTCCTTCAGACACTTCAGTGAGCCCAGCATTTTTTGTTACAGTAGCAATCCAGGGATCATCTTTGTAAACACCGATCAATGGTAGGGCTATACTGGGAAACTGCTGATGATTAGTTCCCTTTTTAAGTGACAGTATTGTACGATTATAACGGTGGCGAATGACCTGATTATCACCTCAACACCACTGCTGCTATTCATTTTTAAACATTAATCCCCAACATTAACCATCCATTTTACATTCATTCACATATCTCCCTGTGTTTTAACTGCAGACGCCCACTTGAAATAATTTGGTACACATTTTCCAATAAAGGCAGCAAGAATTTCTAAAAGAGGATTTTCTTGTTTGGGTTTGAATGACATGAGCTGCACTTGCTTCATCCAGAGGACGACAGAATGAGAGGCTGTGGGCAGCGACTCACAAACTGGAACCAGAAGAGAAGTGACTAACGGCTGGAGGAGATGCCAATGCAGAGACAGCTTTTTAATTGGTGCCCTGTAACACCGCCGCCTCTAAATCTTTATGAGCTGCTGGATGAAATTCTTCTTTATTTCTCTCTCTTTCCCTTGCAAATGTCCAAATGCAAACCACTTGACACACTTGGAACTTAAATTCTAAACAATACGTAGTAAATATTGTGCATTAATAGATATTTAAATTCAAAGAAGGAGTATAACTTACTCTACATCTTTGATATTTTTCTCATTATTGATTTGCTTGTTGGATCTAAAAAATTACATATTTCACTTTTTTATTTCAGCCAGCTGAGGGTTTTGGGGATTAAATGTCTCACACAAATATCTATGATTTGAATCGCTTTTTCTTTTTCAGTATTTATTTTTACAATCTGCATTCTGCAATGTAATTATTCTCTGGTTATTTCTCCAAAGTGTATTTCACACCTTTTGGATGGCCCTTTTAAAATGCATGTGAAAAGATCATCATAGCGATTTCAAAGGGCAGACAGAAGCTTTATAGGATGCTGCCTGAATGAGCTCCACCAGAGACGAAATAGGGAGAGCATAACATTTGCATAATGTAGAAATAAAAAAGGTAACTCAAAGCTGAAATACAGAGCAGTGTTACGGCTTTTGGTGAATCCTTGACTGCATTATATTAAAAAAGAGTTTCTAATATTTCAGGAAAATATAAGAAAACACACAGCCACCCTTATACCTACATGCGGACACACAACATACTGTAACCTAGTGAAAACATTAAAAGAGCCATGTGTGACGACTCCAAAACGTATAATTCAGCAATACAAAATCTAAAGAAAATGTCCTCTTTGTCATCGGTTGGGCTTTTATTTCTTACTTTGTAAAGAAGTGCTTTTCTTGTATCCTACTGAAGTGAAAACAGACTCTCTCTGTCTCCTCTCTGTTGACAGGTAAATCTGTGTCTTGTTGAAGATGAAAGGAAACAGAACAAACGATTTCTCCCTCTGTCCTCTACATTGCCACATTACCTCAAACAAAGCCTGGTTGGGTGGGCTTCTCTTTGACTTGACTGTACTTCTAAAAATCACTACTATTCAAAGCATAAAAACATATTGTTCCGGCTGCTTCAGGCTCAGCATTGTTCCTCACTTTGTCTGCAGCAGAGTGTGACCAGCTACAGGAAGCTAGGTCTACACCGGCATCTCTAAGGAGAATGCTAAATGGTACAGGGTCACAGGGTCATGAGGAAGCAGCTCATTTACTCTTTAGAAACAGAATATCCCCATCGAGAAAATGGCGGCATTTAATTAGAGAAGAGCTAAAGCTTTTCATGATTCTCTTATTGTGAGAAACAACCCATTTACCAAATAGAAAAGTGACTGAATAACTCAAAACCTCAGTAGATTTAATAGTTACAGCGTTGCACTCATACTGGATTGTTGAGTAGCTTTGAATACCTCCTCCCTCTACACAACTTTTTCATTCTTGACGCAACTATTTTTGCATCTTAACCTTGATCATCTGAGTGCCTTTCAGGAGAGACACACAATGTGCGCTTTTATTCCCATATTCAAACTACACAACACCGCAATATTTAAGACGGACAGCTTTGTGTTCAAGTGAGGCTGCTCAGAGCAACTTCAAACACTTTCAATGTTCAACATGGTTGGAACTGGCATTGTATGGACTAACTCTATTAAAGCACAACCTGGCCCTTTGTCTTGTGACAGTAAAATGTAAAAGAGGCTTACCTTTGAGAGGTTTGGGAAGGAAGTGGGCTGCTGGCTTGTTCTTCTTGACATGGTTCCCCTTCATGATTTCTCCTTCCTTGTTCAGACCGAGGTACCAGCCCCTGCCCGACTGCTGCTGCCGGTATATCATGGAGGAGTATGTCACATAATAGTTCTCGAACACTGACTCCTTGAATTTGCACTCTGGCGTAAAGTGTTCCTGAGAGAAAAGGGAGAAGCAGTTTCAGTGTATAGAAGTTGTTGGACAGTAATTCAAAAGGTCTCAGGAGTCTTTGACATCCTGCTACGAACTGAAGCAACTGAAATGCAATAGTTCATTACTTGAGAGTGCAACTTAATAACGCTTCATTGCCCTGAATCTTCCATTCACACTGGAGCATGAAACGAGAAGCTATCTCAAAGCTCAAGTCCTGATTTTTTCTGTCTCCTGAGAATCTTTTAAAGCTATTCATTCAATTTACCGTGGTGAATAATGAATCACTTTATATCATAGATAACAGTGATAGGACAGATACAGAGTAGCATTAATAATACATGCAGGCAGGATGAAGACTTCATTCTCATTTTGCTCCCAGCTGTTAATTATGCATTGGGCAATTCATTATCTTTCAGAGTATTGTCCGTTCTGTGTTAGATTCTTTAGACACAATAATTTAGTCCAACCATTTCACTTAGAATACTTATTTAATTACTAATGAACTAACACAAATATTGTACTGCTTTTTGTGAGGCTTTATAGGATTGTATATAATCTGTTTGCACTAGGGTAGAGCATAGTTCTTCCTTATCTCTTTTACCAATGAACTGGCTGCGGTTCACTCCCTGGAGACATGACATGTTCCTGTTCATCTTCCAGACTCCATACTGTGAGGCCTTAACGTTCCTGTTTAGTTTAGAATACAGTGCCTCTAGGATTTGGCCATTAACGCTACACCAGCGTGGCTGAGGTTTATTTCCTCTGAGGCATGGATTTTGTGTGTGTGTGTGTGTGTGTGTGTGTGTGTGTGTGTGTGTGTGTGTGTGTGTGTGTGTGTGTGTGTGTGTGTGTGTGTGTGTGTGTGTGTGTGTGTGTGTGTGTGTGTGTGTGTGTGTGTGTGTGTGTGTGTGTGTGTGTGTGTGTGTGTGTGTGTGTGTGTGTGTGTGTGCTTATTTCTATGAGAGTGTGTTTGTCCAATTTGAAGCGTTGCTTGGGCAGTGAGTTCACAAAACAGAGTCTAATCAGTAAGAAGACCATTTCCCCTGAGAGAGACCGAGAGAAAGTATGAGCTAGTCAGCAGTGAACTGTTTTCGCCATGCCTTTTAAAATTACAATCTTAGAACAATTTGTCCACAATTGAAAACAAATACAATTTATGCAAGCACCAGCTGAACAACAAGTAGATCACAGTTGCATTAGCCATGGGTCAAACTCACGAAAGAGATGATAAAGTTAGCTCTCTTCAAAAGAGAAGGATGAATGCCTTTTTACGAGTGAGGCAAGTATACCCCAGATTTATCCTATCTTGGTTAAAAAAACATAATTTTAGTGGGTATCAAGGGTGAGAGTGATGATGTGTCCCGAGTGCCAAAGAGCCACTGTGAGATCATGACAAACAACTTGTCAATAGCAGACAGGGAGTCATCTATCTAAGCGCCTCCATTTTTCGTTCCGACAGCGTCACTCTTCATGTGAACCGCTAACGGTAGTTAAAGAGACTGAATGAGGTTCTTGTTTGGTGATGTGTTTTGCTCTGCTGCTAAAGCTTTTGTATACAATGCAGGAGGGATGAAAGCTTATTGATGAACTTGAGTATCTTTATATTTTTGGTTTAATTTGGTTTGTATCCAAAACTGCTGAATTGTAGATTTGTAATTATTTTTCAAGTTTTCCATTAAACAGCCATACAATGCAGCTGAAACATAAACAAGCTTTACAGCGAGAAGCAGTGAACTGTAATGGAATTGATGATTTCACTTGTTGAGCTTGTTGAAAGCAGGTGACAATACTTTCATATTCTATTGTGGCCATACGGAACATAAAATCCAGAGCAAACTTTAGTAACTAACACTCATTATTCCCTCTCAATGATTGAGCCCTAACAGACCACCCTGCAGCAAAATCTCTGACAGAAACAAAGTTGGAGTCACAGGAAGGTTGTGACATATCGCCTCTATGGGATACTTCCTGTTGGATCAGCCCTGCTTCTCAGTTAAGCTGCAAAATCACAGGGGTACCAAACACTCAATTTGAATAAATGCTAAGCCCACCAGGAGGGCTGCAGAACCAGCTGGGAGCTCACAGTGTCACGGTTCAGGAAGAAACAAGTCTTCTAACCCTGAAGACAAAGAAAGCTGAGGTAAAGGTCAAGTGAAATTACAACATGCAATCCCTGCTTCACCTCTGTTCATGCAGCGGATAAAGATGGTTATTTATCAAAGACATTTTAGATTTATTTCTGAGATTCAAGCTTCAACGTAGACATACTCTTATACCTGTACCAAACCACTGTCCCACATCTTCCATTTACCGAACATCTCTTATCATCACTGGTAAAGTGACAATTACGTCGCAAATGGTTTAAAGGGGAACATGGGAGAAACCTCAGGGAGAGCAACAGAGGAGGGATCCCTCTCCCAGGACGGACAGACGTGCAATAGATGCCGTGTGTAAATTGAAGTGATAATACATTTACAACATAGGTAGACCAAATGCAGAGCTCAAAATCTGGGATCCTGTTCATGTAATTATAAGACCTATTTAAGGAGTTATGCAAATGCTCAGGCCAAAACGAGTATCTGAATAATTTATAGTTTAAACTCTCAAGAGTTCCAGAGTAGTCGAGAACCAACTCAGTGTTTTAATCAGTGTATTCAGTGTTAGCACTGCCAGCTCTGATGCTTTTTTCTATGCAGATGGTAGCACTGTGGCACTCACATCAGCAGAATGGTAAAAGGTTTGTAACGTCTTGCTGCACATATTAAAGGAATTCCTTGAAGAAAAATAAAGACTTTGCTGGCTCTTCCCATATTCACATCGAGGCGGTTTGTGAGTTATAGTAATACGTGGTAAGCTTCCACATGGCAGTATTCTTATTAGAGCTACATTTTAAACATATACTGTAATTATTTGTGCAAACATGATTGACACAGACTACAGTGTAAGCAGGAACAAGGATCATGCAAAATGTTAATGTTGCTCATGCTTTTTGGACACTAACGCTCAGGTCGAGGCATTTGTTAACACTGTTACATGTGTTTCTTTTTCTAATTTAGATATTTTGTCTTCCATTGATATTTTAATCCATCTCGCACATTGTTCATTTTTGACTTTGCAGCAGCAGCTGGCCCCAGGCTCTGGAACACTCTGCCCCTCCATGTGTGGTTGGCCCAGACACTAGGGTTTTTTAAATCATCACTCAAGACACACTTCTTCTCTCCGGCCTTCTAGTCAGAGCGGAGCATGACACCTGACTATTCCCTGTCTTTTTGTTTTCTATATTTCTGTTGTAAATTGTCTTTTATTGTGATTGTAGTAATGTGTTTTAATTACATGTACAGCACTTTGGCTCGACCAAAGATCGCTTTTAAATGTGCTATATAAATACAACTTGATTTGATTTGATTCATTTTGACAGTGTTCCTCCTTGAATAGCTTAATGTCTCCTTTCTTTCTTGTGGTCTGACTCTGATTAGCAGCAGCAGTCTTAGAGAGGCTGGGCCGCATCCATCTCAGTTTTAAACAGGCAGCAGCGAGAGCCAAACAACGGGCTGCTCAGCTCTCGAGCCAGCAGATCTGTTCTACCTCTAATAATGAGCTTATGTGGATTTGGCTGGTTACACTCGCCCTGGAAAAGAATAAGAGTCTATTGATAAACAGACTTGTACAGATACATGCACATTTAGAGCCAAGATGGAGGACAGGCTGCTGGCTGGTACTGCTGTATTGGAGTGAGACTATGGACAACAGACTTACACAGACTCACACAAGGAGGGGCCAAAATGGCAGGGGATCCCCATTTCTATTCGAACAGGCCTCTGATAGACAGCAATTGTCATATTCTTTTGTATGGGCTCCAATACCATCTCCTTCAGTCTATTGCATATCTATTGTTCACTAAAACCAATCTGCGAGTGAAAAAATCTCCCATCACTTTAATTATGAATCGGGTTCCAGATGGATCAAGGGTAAATCACTTTAGAAATAAAAAGCAGGACAATATCTGCCTAGCAATAATGTCAGTTGTGTCATCTTGATCCCCCAGTATGGCTATAGTGGTTCGGCTAAATGGATTTTAAATGATCCCATTACACTACATGGGATTTTCCTGGAATTATGCAACTATGCCAAGTCCTTGTCAAAAGGATGCATGGCTGTGTCAATGCAAGCACATCACAGTACTGAGTGTACATAATGCTGTTAGGAGCTGCTTACATTTCATATAGAACAAATAGGGCTAAAGGAACATGAATGGCTCTGGTGGGTTTGATACAATACAGATTTAGATTAGCTGCATACCGTGGTTGTAAAAGACCGTCAGCTGTTACTTGCCCTCTTACCTATTTCTGAAAATGTGTTTAATAGTTGCATTGCTGGGAGCTCTACGTAACATTTCTTCACAATTTGTACGAGTGAAATAGGAAAAGGTCCATCGCTATTCATCCTATTTTCTAAAGCATCTCTGTAGCAGTGAGCAGTTTTTTCAATTAACTTTATAGACCTCTCAGTATTAACCCATGATGCTGGATCTACCAACAGAGGATTCAAAGCTTCAGGGCCTTTAACTTGTGCTCTATTCCTACCATGTTTTTTAAACCCATCGCAGTGCCAACAGTCACATCTAGTTTCACCCCCCCTGCCCATACAGTACATGCATTTTCAGTATCTTGGTATTTCTGTGCAGTGTCTGCAATGTGCGTGTGAGGTTTTTCTCACCCTGATTCTGTCATTCCAGTCATTTTAGAACTTACGTTTTGATCAACATTTTTATTTTGAGAGCATACTTCACATAGTTTGAATATTAACCCTAACTTCACAATGATAAAATAATAGGATATTATCTAATTCTAAAGCTTTTGACTTGGTTTGACTTAGAAATCGATCCATCCTTTCTGCTCCAGCATCGCACACTTTTTTTTACTAAATGTCTTATTATAACAATGCAAATCTCAGTTCACTGCATTGTGTTTAATTAAAGAACGTAACCTACAACTACACATGTAAACAAATTCATTAACTCATTTACACTTATCTTTCTTAATGAGGGGATCTTTTTTCAATTGTAAATTTTCATTCAAAATGTCATTGAAAAGGGCAGAGAAGAATCTAATGTTTTACAGAGAGGTTAAATCACAGCTTAAGTTAGGGCAGTTTTGCCTGAGCTCATTATGATGAAATGACTGCTTATTGGAAGAAGACATTTAAAAGCTTATGCAAGTGCTTAGTGTGACATACTGAAGGAAATGTTCCTGCCAATTTTGGGCATCAATGAATGTAAAACACAACAAGCACAGTCACTCACTGCCCATCTGGCAAACCTCTTGTGCTCTATCACAATTACACTACTCAGCAGTGGACAATGACTGTTGCATTAGCAAGGCATTTCAAGAAAACACATTCAGTTATGATGCACTCTCAAACAGCAATCTGTTGAACTCAGCAGAGTTACTACACCCCACTTGTGTTTTCCTGATCCAATCAGCAGGAAGAGACATACTAGCATAATGGATCTGATCGTCTCTGTAGAGAATTTGGCTGATTTCTTCTCAAGAGAAGCCAATTCAATACTGCGCACTGCCATATCCAAACTGAGATGACACCAATAATGCCAATAAAATCATACGAGTGCTGTTCTAGTTTCTTTGCAGACACATCAATGCTTGTACTCACAAAAGCTAATGCTATGGATGGGCAGTGAGGGCCAATCTTCTTTTCAGTGTTCCAGTCTTTTCAGTGTCCCAGTTTTTTCAGGAGAGTGAAAGTGGATTAAAATGAACCTCTTTCTTTACTCATCGTCGTACACTCATGGTGTTCATTTGTTGGGAATACATTGGAGAGCTTTAAGCTAGTGGAAAATACCCTTGCAAATACCAAAAACAAATAGACACACCCACACAAATCAGCAGCACACACATACAGACACACACATACTGTACAGACACAAAACACAAAGTAGTTAATGACACAGCTCAGTGGAGTGGAACCTTAGAGCAGTGGTTATTTACCAAAGGCTTTGTGCTTGCTAAATTGTTGAAAATGCATGTGAGCCAACTCCATATCTAACAAGAGTGTACTCAAGTACAAATACCCAATGTACAAGCAGGATATACGGAGAACCTTGCTGTTTTTATTCTATTTTCTATTCATCATGCTTTAAATTATTATCAGCGTATGTTATTCTTAAGAATAAAATAACCTCTGCTTTTCTTATACAAGGTTTCAGTGACTCTACTAATGCATGACCTTAACCTTGACTAATCATCATCATAATCATCATTCTTTGTCTTCTTTTACTCATTATTCAGAGGACCTTACTTAACATTTTAGACGTTTAGCTCAAATATAAAATATAATGCTTTTCCGGAAAGCTTTTATAAATTAGCAAGAGTCTGAAGGATTCAATATCATATGCTTGATGCATGATCATCGCAGAGATTCAGCTGGCCCAGCAATTTAGGAAATAACAATTGCCAACTTAAATAAATACCTCCACCCCAAGAGCCCTGAACTCTCCATTTCACACACGGCAATCTACTGGAGCATCAGTGAATCACGCTTATTCAAATATGACCCACCAGGAAATTAATAACACTACTTCAAAGGCACCTCATGAGATTTGTGGACACCGCTTAGCTCATGATCTAAAAATATACCCCCATACAGTATATAAAAAACATACCGAAAAAGCTCAAAGGCTTTTTATTAACGTTTCAGTAGAAAAATGAATACATTGCTACGGATATGTTATGGCAGAATATTTTAGAAAACACTTTTTACTTGTGACTATAAGAGAGGACGCTTCTGTAGAACTTGCTTTGCTGCTTTTGCAAAAGTTTAGGGGCAAATGTTGCATGGAAGGATTGTAAAGTAAAATACATTAATTGGTTCTTCCTCTCCCACACATTGACTCTGACGGATGAATATATTTTCACTGGTGCATTCTGCCTCACCCACACATGTGCACTCTTTTTTACACTCCTCGTTTCTTTCACTCTCCCTCTCTTTTTCTTGGTGTATGCTCTTATACGCACAGAACACTCGCACATATACCAGATGCAGAAGTGATGCAACCAATTTGACGTTCTAAAAACAACTCACTTTAAACCTTAATATACATATGAATTTACAGTTTAGCATTGAAACATTGAAATCGACTTTACATGTAAATCATATGATTCCAACTTATTATATTGCAAACACCATACCCTCACATTTCAATTCATGCATGCACTTATGCAAGCATTTAGTAGATAATAGAAAAAACATTCAGATCGCAACAGGAGCACTTTATCCCACCGACCCAGATTACGTCATCTGTTGTCCTTCCACTGTTGATTGGGAAACAGGAATCTCTCTCCAATGCAGCTATTGGCTGGTTTAATGTGTGGCTTTAAGGCAGCACTATAGCACGATCTCTGAAAGACAGGCACTATTAGGCAGCCAGCTACACATTCAATTCAATTCCCTCTGTAATTTCGCAGAAGCAGAAAGCTCCACAACCCATCCCCCGACTGCTGTCTTTCAAGTTAACACACCCACAAGATGTCCTGTATTCCATATGCGAGCTGGTATTTAAAACGACATAAAGGATATACTGTATGCAGCCAGCATATTTATTTTTAGAATGTTATGCTCTAACATTTAACCATTTAAAACACACAATCAACACAACACACAACAAATGAAACACAATACACTCTAAAACGCACATTAGATCAAAATGCAAATTCAGTGTTTGCAAAAATAATGTATTATTGTTTCGATTGTAAACTTGGTAGAAATTGATCCTGATTCTAGGTCATTTTAAAGCTTGGTTATGAACTTGTTTTAGTCTAATATAAGAAAACAAAATGTTTGATAACTGAATCAATCTCTATTTTCATTAGATACAAAAAAGATCAACACAAAAAAACTAAATAAGAGACAAAATATAACAACTTATCACAGTTAATTTTGTATTAAAGAAATACATATCAAAGACAAACCATATAGGATCCAGGTCAGAACCCTGGGGCGAACCCAAGGTGAAAGCAAAGCAAAGACCTATTTATCAATACAATGAAGTTCTAACTGCTTAGCATCCACTTTTTCCTTTAAACATTAGCAATAAAAGAAATAGGTCAATACGTATACTGCTGCTCCACTGCTTGTAGAGACTTTGCCAGCAGAATCCATCTTTATAAAATTAATCCTACACAGCTTGCCTCATATTCTTAATTACTGCCAATGGCAGCCAAGTTCAAACAGTATCATTCAAATCACTCACTGGGGGGCTGTGGACTGCTGGGGAGCCTTGTTAAATATAGAGATGTGTGTATGTGGGAAGGGGTTGAAGTACTATGTTTTATTTCAATTATTGCTGTATATTCCCATCAGGCATGTTTCGCTGGGGCAACCCCCATGGATATGTTGTCAAACAATTGCAAGCGCTCATTAAAATGTAATTACAGGCAGACCAGAGAACACTTGCAAAAAGCTATACAGTGATTATGTTGTCACTCTTTTGATTTAAAAAAAATATATATATTGAATACATTTTCTTTCTTTACATAATTTTTTAACTAGAAAATAGATATTTACAGAGTTATGCAAATGAAGAACATTACATTCAATGCGTTGTAGTTACGATTAAATACTGAAGGAAAGGTAAAACAACACAGTCTCATCAGGTTGCATACTTTCCGTTCAAACTGTAAAGTAAGACCTGCTTGAGTTTGAACTGCAAACACTGTCTACAAATTTAAAATCTAAAATGCATATACAAAATTAATTCAATTCATTATAATGAATAATACACCCAACATATTTTCCACAAACACGCCCATCTGCAATACTGTACCGTATAATTACAAAGATTTCTTGACCAATTCATATGATACAGTGATTGTGTATGTGCCACTGTATATTTTCAGACTTAAATAGCATTTTGATTTTCAAATTGAGTCCTTTTCAGCAGTATTCTTCTTGGTCTTTGAATTCTTTGAGAGCTTCCTGGAAGAGCAGATCCTCTTACTCAAAATCTAACTGTTTATTCATCTGCATTTCCTTGGAGCTAGTGTCTTTGTCTGAACTACTGCCTGGTGAGAGCTATCACATTAACCCTGTTTATCAATGTGTTTGTGTGCAATCACAAGGGAGAGAGAGAGAGAGAGAGAGAGAGAGAGAGAGAGAGAGAGAGAGAGAGAGAGAGAGAGAGAGAGAGAGAGAGAGAGAGAGAGAGAGAGAGAGAGAGAGAGGAGAGAGAGAGAGAGAGAGAGAGAGAGAGAGAGAGAGAGAGAGAGAGAGAGAGAGAGGAGCCAGAAGGCCTGTTTTTATCATCACATTATCGTCTTAATAGGTCATTTGTCAGGAGCAGCTGCAAAATAAAAAGCTACAATCATGAAGTTGTCTTTGCTGTCTCTAAGCTTGTTTGAATCAATCACCATTGTGCCTGTGTACTGAGACCTTTACCAAACAGAACAATCTTTACTAATTTGACTACAAGGATTGCCTGTTACCATTGATTGTGTGTGTCTGCACACCCTCTGGGTGAGCGTCCGACCAGCCTGTCAGTCTTCTCAGTGACGCTTGCCACGCACTTGTGATGGTGGCATTTGGGAGGAACACGAACAGGAACATTGTTCGGTCTGCAACTGAATTATTCATAACCTTGCACATTTAATCAAAGATGAAGAGCCAGCTGCCACGATCGGATATGTCACTGCTCCACCTGCTTAAAAAGCATCGTTGAACTTTTTGTTGACACCGAATTATCTCACTGAATGATGCTGCTCTTTCATCCGTCCTTGGATGAAGCTGTGTCTGAGTGGGCACAGTGAGAGTGAGCTACCCATTTCCTCAAAATATATAAATAAAAGAAAGAAATCTATGTATTCTCTCACATGTTCTTGTTGGGTTTCTTATCATCACTCACGTCACCACAGGATGTCTTCCGTAAATATAACATTTTCTCTGCATACAGCCGTACGCTAAGCTAATCCACAAGGATAGAGGTCTGGACCCCATTCCATGCACACATACACACACAAGCACGAACACTCATACATAAATGGAGACACTTACTGATGTGTACAGGAAGCCCTCGCTGTTCATAGCCAGATAGAGTTTGGTCTGCACCCCCTGGATGGCCACCACTCGCAGCCCCACTGGAATAAGGTTGAACACGGCTGGAAAGAGAAGGACAACAGAAAAAAATGATAAACAAAGAGTACGCTTTTATTTCCATTTAAAACACTTTTTTGAAGAAAATAAGGCATTGAATACATTCAATATGTTATACAGCTACCTTAAATCCTCATGATTTTATCTTAAGATATTTAGTACATATATATATATAGTGCTTTAGTGATATGGTGAGAAGAAGAATAGTTAGACTAAACAGAGGCCAATTAACCACTTTGAAAACACAAGCCAGAAAGACAAACATTATATTGAGAATAGCCCAGAGCACGGTGAGCTCCACCTTGTTTAAATGTGCCGTTAAGGGGTTAAAATGATGGTTCTTAGTGTTCCCTTTCTCTGTCTGGATGGATGAGTTAGTTGTCAAAACCAATCCACAAATAGAGGTACAACATAAGCTCAGGGACTTAGTCACTTTCTCCCAAGGGTGGTACAAAAAAAAGCAAATGAACAAAATTAAAAACAAAAGAGAGAAACAGAGAAATTGATCAAATTAGGCTGTTGAGCTAAAATATTGAAAATCATATATCAAATTATTTTTGATGGAAAGAAATTGAACATGCTTACAAATTGTAACCAAATGTAAATCTATGATGGCGTCACCATAATGCCATTTCCCTGGGCCGATTGCGAAGACGGAGCATTACAAGACTTTTAAAAATGAGAGAGGAAACACATGTTGGTACATTTACACGTGTCACGCAGATAAACCTGCCTGTGACCAGCGGGCTGGACTCGTGTCGTGAGGTTTGGAGAGCCAGCGGCCGCCCAGCTGGTCAATGAGGTACTCCTTTCTAATTAATGTCCGCCTGTTGTATACAAGTGCGTCTGTGAGTGTTTCATAAGCTGGGAGGGATTCCACGGGCTGATTATAGGAAAGCACATGTGAAAGTCCCTAGTGATGCTTCCATACAAATGATAGCAGCAAACACAGTTATAACCTCCAGAAGAAAATCTCTCATCTCAAGTATCCCTTTTGATTGCTAAGACTCTACATTGTCACATTAAAATAGAGACTTCCCTGTTAGGACGCATGTGATAGTAGAAATTAAATGCTCACATCAGTTAAGCCGTGAGTCAGTGCGCCGTTACTCTAGGTCCTCTCTTCAACAACTTAGATTCCTATCTGCAGAAGCCTTCGACCAAAGTGCACTATAGAGACTTTTTGATGGGCCATCTCATCTGGCCTTATCGCTTTAGCACTGCAGTCCTACTTTTCTCCGGGCTTTCATTGTAAACAACAGCCACAGGAATGCATAATGTATTTACTTGGTGGAGTAAACAGGCAGTGCCAGCATATACCTCGCTCAGTGCAAGGGTGTTTACAAACCAGAACCACTCTCTTTGCGGTCTTCCATCTACCCTTTCTTCTGCTTCTACCTCTTCTGAGTTTATCGTTATTTCTTTAAATGACATGTTCTAAACATACCCAGAATAATGATGAAAAAAAATGTCAGGCTTTTGGACAGATAAAGATCCCATGATATGATATGATTGCACTTTACAGACACAATGATGGCTGATGAGACGCAATATTTGTAATGTATACATATGATCAGAAATCCTGTCCATTTCTCCTCAAACTGACTTCTCCTTACTAACGCTGTTATGTTCATGGTCGATGGCGTGCAATTTAAATCATCAGATACATTTTCATTTACGGTACGCTCGAGTTACTTAGTTAACTAACTTCAGCTCTCATTTAAATTGCCTCACTTTTCAAACACCAAGTTATTGACAGTCCTATTATGAAACAGTAATCAAAATGTGACTATGGAAGGACGCAGCGCTCTCCATGACAGATTGTTGTCTCTGTTTTTTTTTGTGATGTCTGCTTTGGCAGCTTTCTGCAGCAAATCCTGCCAAATTGTAAATGTTAAACAACTAGGACCTACTATTTACACCCGCAGTGTTTTAAACACACTTATTGTTATGTATTACATAGCATTAGCTGCATCCTCTCTCAACCTTAAAACATACTTATATTTGTGTACTAGTTAACAATGAATCACTTGCAACATTTTCTGAACAAATTATTAGAAAGAATAAAAGCAATATTCTTCGTGTTGAGGTAGATTGTCTTCATTTAAAAAAAGTATCCTCCCAACTTTTGCTATTATTTGGAGCATTGTGCAATACTGCAGTGCGTAGGCTCAACAAATCCTTTCCAGAATGTTACGGTCACAGGTTACAGATGGCAATATCAGCAAACTTTTCTACAAACCATTGTGCAGATTGATCTAGCTTGGAAATGCTGTATATGGAGCTAGAGGGGATGTTAGTGAGAAAGTATTTATTGTAAAAACCAACCTGATTTGCAGACTTATTAACAAAACACATTTGGATTTGTGCGAACACACTTTGTTTCCTTTTTCTCCTGTATACAGCACCGTTTTTAGATGATATGATTTGTGTCTTCCTCTGCGGAAACTTCTCGCTACCTGAGCTGTTCTTGTCTTTATAATTGCAAAGCCCACTGAGCTTTCTGCCTTCGTGCTCGCACCACGACACATATCTGCAGTCCACTTCATTTCAGAAGGATTACCAGCCGATGTACCGTTGGAGATTTTCAAGAGCGGAAACTCAATTACTTCATGGCTCCTAGAAACACCTGAGCAAACTGAAGAGGATGACAGCACCCACCCACTCACAGACGTTTCCTATTGTCGAGAGCCACACAGGATGAGAAAGGTGATGAGGCCTGAGAGAAAGTTTTCACGATTGCATGCAGACTGTCTCCATGCCTAACATGCATCCGCTAGCAGCCAGGGAGTCATGAACAATTTGGTTCGACTATAAACTCGAAGGTTAACAGCGTTCGCTTGTCACATTTTAAACTTTTATTATATCTGTAACTTATTCCGAGAGCAGCTTGCCTGCAATTAGAGCAGACTAGAGCATGACGGCTAAAAAGCTGTTGTGACAACATTACACTGCACTTCTGCTGTGTATGATTACTGTTCGACTGTAGTCGCTCTTTGTTGGAGGTAAATTGGATTACGCTGTACCGGAGTAAATAATGTACGACCTATATTCAGATACAGAAATTGGATTTGATGCATTTGTGAGTATAGTGTTGCATAAGAGATGTCACTGTTTTAGACTGTTGCATTCTCAGGAAGCTCGAAAGAGACATTATTCATCATTCAATAGTCACAGGTTAGACAACTTCTCTTAGGACTACAGTAAAAACTCTGAAGAGAGAGAATATTGAATATATAAGAACATTTAATGCCAGGTGTCAGGCTTGAAAACGTTAATACAATATTAGAACGTCTTTGGATATTAAATTGGAATTGATCTGATGTGAATGACACTTCAGAAGACTTCAAATGAGTTTGCCTAATTCTGGGATCCACAGCATCCTCAATCTTAGAATAGAGAATGACACTAACAATATCTTGAAACTGTATTGTCTATCTTCAAATGTCAGGGTTGAAGAAATAACATTGCATTGTGTTACTGTGAGACAGTAGCCTTCTTCTTCTGAAGAAAATTATAAAGAGTTGAATTACAGCTCTGAGTTTTGATTCTCTAGAGTCTAGACACACAGTGTGTTTGCTTGGTTTTGACGCAGCACAAGAAAATAATTGAAACTTTTTACAATGGGAGATTAATCACCGGGATATATGAGACTTGGATTTGTTATTTTTGACATTGTTTGCAATCCTAATGAAAATGTCGGAGAAATATAGAACTTCTTTAGTAGCACAAATCCTTGTATTCGTAAGTGAGGGTGTGTGTTTGTGTGTGTGTGTGTGTGTGTGAGTGTGTGTGTGTGTGTGTGTGTGTGTGTGTGTGTGTGTGTGTGTGTGTGTGTGTGTGTGTGTGTGTGTGTGTATATGTGTGTGTGTGTGTGTGTGTGTGTGTGTGTGTGTGTGTGTGTGTGTGTGTGTGTGTGTATATGTGTGTGTGTGTGTGTGTGTGTGTGTGTGTGTGTGTGTGTGTGTATATGTGTGTGTGTGTGTGTGTGTGTGTGTGTGTGTGTGTGTGTGTGTGTGTGTGTGTGTGTGTGTGTGTGTGTGTGTGTGTGTGTGTGTGTGTGTGTGTGTGTGCACATTTGAGTAGGTCCTCTCCCACCATCACAAGACACCAGTAACTCCAAGCGGACTGTGCTCTCCATCACCATGGAGACAAGCGCACCCAGCGCCTAACAACGCTATTTTTGGAGCAGTGCAAAGAGCCTCACTCTTTCTCCTTTTCCTATTCAGCAGCACTCTTTAATTTTCTCTTCAAAAACTATGATGGAGCCACTGCGGGCCAGTTGTTATGCAAGTCAACAGGGAAGTGAGTCCGTGCAGAGGTAATGGGTGGGGTGGTCAGTGTGTCAAGTATAGTATAATATATGAGCGTAAATAGAGATGTTGTCATTATTTCATTAATTTAAGGTCTACTCAAAAAGTCAACGTTGTGTAGTTTTATTTTTTGCTATCATTTTATTCCATTCTAAACCAATTACGAGGTTGTGTTCTGATAGGAGAACATCCCACTTGCAAAGAGCTGCTATTTATATCTGAGATACACCCGCCATCTCCACCAGGGGAGTAATTGAATACTGAGGTACTAATTCAGGGGCTCCAGAAGTGTTTACATCTGCTTAGTGTCAGGATTATAGTGAGTATTACATCAAAGCTGCATCAGTGTGTCATGTAGATCTTTACTCAACAATATACTGGCAAAGTGGATTTCACATAGGTCACTAACCACTGTCCTATTCTAATCTTCAAAAGCATGTAGTCTTCACATCACTGTCTAATTATGAGGTGGTGTATTTCATCTGTATTGTTAGAAGACATGTGGCTGTGGTATTACTCTTCCATTGATCTCCTCTTCAATCTGCCTATTGGGAAACAGAGAGCTGGTGGGTGTAATGGCAATAATAGGGATGCATTGAGTATAAGACATGACTTGCTCTCACAACAGAGGAAGATTGTAGGAGAGTAAAAAGCCAATCGTTGTGAGTGTTGAGGTTGCCATAGGATGACTTTCATTAGATGAAATAAACCACTTATCCAAACTGCAGACCTTAAATGCACCGGCAATATGAAGTAAGTGTTTTTCTCAGCACTATGAAGTATGAACCGATACAAGCACACTTTTGAAAAGTTTAAAATGATAATCAAGAATAAAATTCACCAAATTAGATGACGAATTATATATAAAATACGAGATTATCACAATACTGAAGTCTTGATATGATGATGATAATAGCAATATTAAATGGCTTGTGATTTGCCTATACTTTTGCAATAACATATATTTGATATATAACAGTGTATTACCTTTTTTCTTTACTGCAAATTATGCATCTTTTTTATCTAGTAAGAGTTTCACACATTTCTGATTTTGTTTTATGAGGTTCCCCATGACCATCAGTACATCATGGCAATGGATGTACGTACGTCGATTAAACAAGGGGGTGCAAAATATAAGAGTGAAACTTACAGTAACCATTGTCCTCCTCCTTCGTTCCATCAATGGTTCCATCTGCCTGCAGCTGCAAGTGGAAACCTTGTCGACTGTAGAGCTTCGTCACAATCCCCTTCAACTGGGGCTCTGTGGAGGGACACAAAGACAGGAAGACAGGAATGAGACCACACACTTTAGAAACACATGAATGTTACAGTGAGATGTCACCCTTAGCCTTCTAAAGGGACACTTTCAAATGCTTCAGTTTCAGTTTACTCATCGCCATCTTGGAAGTAACTGGATCCACAAAGTTCAGTTTAGTCATGGGGCATCAAGACAGAGTGAAGCCACAGTGGGACAAAAAGGAGCAGCACGACGGCTGACTTTGATAGGCTGCCACACGTGTCAAGCAAACACAATCACCACCAAAACATGTCGGAAGAAGCAATTAAATTATTACGAATTGAACTTCTCTTGACATTATTAGGTGAATCCTGTTCACTGTCACTTTTATTATAAAGAAGTTGCCTAAACAAAACAGCAGCATGTGTAAATTGAAATTATTTAAACATTTCTGCTTCTTCTTCTGTTATTGTTCAATTGGTTTGTGCAATGTTGCTGTATCCACAATCCGCACACTTTCTTTCTTTTTTCTTCAGGGCAAAAGATGTAAAAAAGGCAGCCCCATGGTTCCCCAGTTGAGAAGTCAGACCACAGATGGAGACGAGCAAATCAAATCAAATTTAAAAATGGCTTTGGGGCGTGAGGTGGCTCAGTGGTCTAAGATGGCTGATGACATTTATTCTATGGCCCCCCTTCTCTCTCTCTTCATGCTTCCCATCACTCTCTGCATATGAACTGTCCAATACAGGTAGAATTTGTGTGAGAAACATTGGTTTCAAATGCCTCGAATACTTTTTTTTTGCCATCAAAAAAACTCTAAATCCTAATCTCGATAACATCTGTGATATAATACGACAACAATTTGAATGAAGTACATTCTGAATAAAACATTGAACTTTTAGTGAAAATGAAAGCACTTGTGAAGAGAGTGCCAAACATGTTTTTCAAATTGAGAATTAGGATCTGTATTTTTTTAAATACTAGTTTAGGACATTTTAAACAAGGATAGTAGAACAAGACAAAAGAGATGTCTGTACCATCACATTTGCAAAGCCACACTATATGTTGCAACAAATAAAACAAGCTCCAGTGAGTCTAAAAGACAATAGTTTGAAGTGGCAGATGATTTACTTTTGAAGTGGCTGTGCAGTCTGTGTTGCATCAGTGTAATGTCTGATAAGAGCTAAGTGCTGGTTACTGTCCCTGGTTGAGTGTCCTTTACTGTGGTTTACCACACCTTTCATCTATCCTTTCATCTCACTTACCTTTCAATACTGCCTCTTCTGCCCTTACTTAGGTTACTTTTGCTGCAGAGAAGTTGTGTGTACTGGAAATATTGTAATGCTTTTGTTGTGAAACTTTGTACTTCGCATTAGTATGTTATGACAGTAGCCTGAACATAATTTCATAAACACCTATGTACTTTAAACACAGAAGAGCATCACAATATTCCTACTGCATTACCAGACAGCGCACGAAAGTAAATACACGGCCCTAACTGAAAGATGCTAGCTCTTAGTGTTTTCGCAGATAACATCTTCTTTGTACTCATTGCTTTCTCTACGGGATATGGAATTTAAAAGGGAGAAGGGTGCAAAAACTGAAGGACAGTTATTGCATAAGATTGCATCCTAACCTCCAGTTGCATCATATGTAGTTACAGAACAGCTTGGAAATCAAGAGGTTGGGTTGATAACATTTTGGAAGAAATCTCAGATCATCTCCTGTCATCGTATCCACGCACACACATACAGAAACTGACACAACCAAGAAAAGGTCAGCTTTGGGCCGGAGTAGGATGTGATCAGTTTTGATTTGCAGCTGCGGTCACTTTTTGCACTAGATTGGTAAGGGAGTGGGTGCTTCAGGCGACAGAGACACATTTATGTCATTGCAAGGATACAAGGGCCTGCCCTGGATGATGTCCTCATAATACTTTTCCCCTATAATATTATAAAAGTACTATAGGCAATATACTTATAGTTGTCATTTAATTATTGTACTATCTGCCGAGTAATATAACAGTTGTAAACATCCTCAACAAAGAACTTAGCCAACAGTAGATGTGGAAATATAACTTGTGAGCTGTTAAAATGTAAAACCTGCTTTATTTTTAAATTCGTGGATGTGTATTTCTTTTTTGAAGTAATAGTCTACCCAAAGGAAGCATGTTGAAATCGTATTAATCCTTTTAGAGACTAAAATAGAATCACCTATGATTAATTTATTATTCAGTATTCAGATCTAACAGTGAGCAATGGTCTGCAAGTGACAGTCTTTAGTGATTTCCTAAATCGACTTAATAGTAGCCTAACTTTTGTATATATCTTGTCCAGTGTGGCCTGGATAAGTGGACAGTGAAGAATAAAGTATACTTTTAATATATCCCTCAGCAGTCTGATATGCCAAAGGTGACTTCTCTGTGGAGAAACTAAATAAAGAGCCCCGTCCTCCCAACAACTGACGGACTCATTAATCTTTCGAAATCTGCATAATGGAGCAGTACTCAGTATAATCTCTGGAGTAAAGATGATTTTTGAAAGATAATGGCATTCTACAATGGATGAAGCTATAGCGATCCTGAGGATGATAGCCTGGTAATATTTCAAAACAGACCTGGTCGTCTCCTTCGCCTCTTCTTGGAGCCAAAGAGTTTGACCCGGGAGAAAACGTTCAGTCGGTTGGGTTTCTCACATGTGGTTCCCTTGACTTTAGTGGGGCTGCTAACGCAGCGGCAGGCATTATTCTTCTCCCGCTCCCTCGCCTGCCTCTTCTGCCTTATGAGGGAGCTCGCTATCGCTGCAGCCATGGCCAGTTTGACAGCGGAAAAACTTCCGAAGAAGCGTGAAAATAACCACCAAGAAGGATCCCGAAGGTAAGCGTCCAGGCGCAGATGGAACAACAAAGGTTCGTCAAATAACAAATAATTTGCCAAATGGACTATTAAGAGTAGACCAAACAAATAGTCCTAGTAATGCGGTAAAGCCTGTTAGATAATGTCCAAATGAATCATGTTTCCAGAATTTGGGCGTTATTCAAATATTGTCCGTTGCATCTCCGAGAGAAAAAAGTGAAACTTAACAAAAAATAAAATACTTTCACCAAAGCACGTTGCATGTTCTCGCAACTGAATCATTGTCCTTGCATTACAACAAATGTGCACTAACCCAGTCTCCGTAAGCGGTTTTGCTTTAAACCACTAAACTATGCCGGTGCACATGGTGCTCGGGTAGCAGTCAGTGGTGAATGAGGCTCAGCGCGCAGCCAGAGGATGGGAACACCTGTTTGCAGGCAGCGGGAGTGTTTGCAGGGCTCCTTATCTGCTTTCTCTAATCCCTCACTGAAGCTGCTGCTGTCACAGACTTAACACCTCGTTTTAGAAAAGGCAAAGCAGAGCATGTGAACGAATCGCTAAAGAAATTCCATTTGTGTTTCTGTTTTTAGTTAAAGCAAGGCAAGGCAAAAGCAGCAGGCGCATCATTGTGGGTGCAGTATCCGAGCTCAGCGCAAAGCACAGACTCAGCTGCTCAGAGTATCCCACCGACAAACTGGAGAGGAGCAGCGGGCGAGGAGGGGGAGGGGGGCAGGGAGTCTAACTAGTGGGACACACACAGGCAATGTGCACAATTAGAAAATCTCCATACAGGCCGTCATATGGGGGAATTCATGTCTCATATCCAGATAATGGGGTGTATGCAGTGGGGGCGGAGAGTGGCATAGAGGAGAAAGACAAGAGAGAATAGAGAGAATACCACACTTTTCCATATTTTTTTAATACGGTGGACGAACAAAGTGGAATGCATGATACAGGTTGGTTTTAACGAATTTATATTAAAAAAAACATGTTTCTAACTTGTGTCAGGGCGAGCGTCCACTCGTAGAGAGACTGCAAACAAAAGATAAAATAAATAAAATGGGATTTATTAACTAATGTAATTTCCCACTAGAGTGCAGATACATGCAAGGGATTTGACAGCAGCTACAGCCATCATCAAACATCATCAGTGATGTTAATGCAAGATCAATAAAGTGAGGCATAAGCAGCGATTTATTTGATTACATTACAGAAAATGCCATTACACGGCAGCATACATTCTAATATTATTAATACGCTTTTCCTATCTGAAATGATTCCCCCTTTTATCCTATTTTTTTCTCTATCAATTACTGTAATAATTATGAGTTTAGATCATGAGAACGCCAACGGAAAATCGTGTGTTCAACATAGTTGTATGTTAGTTTTATGTTGAACACCAAAGGTTAAATCCTGACACTAAGGGTTCTGTCATTTCCACCCTGACTGCAGGCCTCATCTTTGCTTGTATTTTTTCCTCAGCTCTGGAGTTAGACCCTAACCAATAATGCCATCTACAGTCCTAACCCAAAACTGCAGCTAAAGTTTTATCCATTTCCTCTGTTTAATAATATACAGTAACACACCTCAATTGTATGCATCTTAACTTAGTTGAATGAATAAAAGTCGTCCTATAATGAAGTGTGAACTCTTGCTAAAATAAAATAAATGCAAAATAGATATATATTATATATAAACAGCATGCAGTTATGTGTTCTTAATAAATCAAAAATCTCTAAACAAACAGCGACAAAAATCCAGAGAAAAACAATTGAGATACTTAAAGGCCGAAGACTCCCTTTCAGCACCACGGACAGCTCCGAGGCGGTCAACCAAGAAAGGAACTACTTTTCAACAAAATAATGTATTTAACGTAGTGTTAACATACAACATAACTCAAAGTAAAAAAAACTAAATTCTAGTCTAAAACTTGGAAAGCTGGAATCAAATACATTCGAAAATAAAAATTATCTAATAAAAAAGTAAATAAAAAAATAATGCAGCATTAATTTAAAAACAGCAGCATACCTGAAACGGATTTTCTCAATGGAAAACTCATGATTCTTTACAGCGAAGCCAAAGCGGTGATCGGATAGCAGCAGTCGTTGTGAAGTGGAAGCTGTAGTCTACATTCAGCAAAGTTCAAACCATTGTCAAACAGCTGTCAGAGGCGTAGTGGAAGAGAAAGTATCGAGGCGTGGCCATCAACAGGAAGATCATTACAGGACATTAGCGACATGCCATTATGACTTCTAAAATGCTCATTAAACATTCATTTGGAGGTCTTGTTGATCCGGCAAACACGGGCGTGTGTTCACTGTATTCCTGCGGACGAAGGGGCCGGATTGAAGGAAAGTGATCGAAAATGCAGGCTGAGATTGTACTTCCTTCTTGAGGGAGGGAAGACTTTGCTCTCATATTACAAAAAAATGATGTAAAATGATCCGATAATGCGTTGACTAAACCGGTTATACTGGCCCGTCCACTTTGGACTGAAATATATATTGATGTACATTCAACCGAGACAACATGCATTAGGCAAAGTGTTTTTTACAAAGACAGACCATTCTATGCAGATCACACAGTTCATGCTGAGACTGACCAAATATGGCATGTTGTTTGATAGTATCACGACATACATTACTGACAATACAAGGCATGAAATGTAGCCTCTTGTTTTGCTACAAGTATGCCTACAGCTCACTTTCTCATTAGTCCCATATGCAATCAAGAGTAAAGTGTATCTTTCATAAACGTGATTACAGAGGTAAATGCTAAATGCTGTATGTAATGATGGACTAAATAATGAGCTCCGGGATAATAAAGCCTTAAAGTACTCGTGCCATTTAGTGGACTCGGGAGCTCACTGACCATGCACAACTTTGACCACTAGATGGAGCTAGTGGACAGGCTATGGGGAGCAGCGGATTAACCCTAAAGGTTAAATCCACATGAAATCAAGTCATGTGCCTCTTTACAAAGGGCATCAGGACTTGAATAAATAATCTAAACACCGTTTTTGAATTGTATCTATGTATGTGATCGTGACAAACATCGATTTAACATTTCATTAAATGTAGCGCTATCAGACCTTAAAAAATGTCCTCAAATCCCAGAAACAATTAACTCTACCAACTAATAACAATCATTTCCCTTTTTCAAAGCACCACTGAGCAGCACTCCCATAACAAGTCATATTTGAAGCTATGTGCAATAATAGCAGGTATTCAAGACTACTATATATTTCCAATGACAAATACTACTACATCAAATAGTGAATCAACACAGCAAATACATACATATTTGATTCAGAGAATGACTGATAATGCAAGATGCTGACTATCAACAATAATGTGGAAGAAAGTAGTGAAACTAAGATTATAAACAGCTCATGGGTCAATACCAATATATTGATTTACAGGACATGTGGCATAAATGACAGGTGGCATACTGAAGGGATAAAAGTATTTGTTTTCCTTTTTACTATTATTGATTTTGTCTATAATGGAATAGAGAAAATGTAGCGTTTACTCCCATACAGTCTAAGAAAAGTTATTTCAGGGGTAAACTGTGCATAATAGTCATTCTTTATCTTAAAAACAGAATGTACAGTACAGTGTGTTAATACAAGGAGCATTATATCCATCAATAATAGTAAAACACATTATTTGTATAGCGTTTTTCCCACTGTTCAAAACACATTTAATCATTACAGTGATGATAAATAGGACGCTTACAAAGATATTTTCTCATAACAAGAAAAACCAAATATCTTGCCACAGCAACGAGCAAAAAAACATCCTCATTACTAAGAATAGAAGTCTGAGCAAATCATCATGTTTCTCTTTGTAAAAGCGTTATTAAATGTTTTCCTTTCCTTGATAAACCTAAACTCACAAAATGTTACACGGGTAGTTGGTTCAGCCAAGAAACCAGTTATGTTTTAGTGCTCTTCTAATCAATACTGCATGATTTCCTATTTCCTGCCATCTCCTCCTTAAACCCACAGGAAATGTAGTTCTTACACAGCAACACTTAAAACAAGTCTAGGACTGAGTTTCAACAGAGCTGCAGGTCTTTAACATACATCACATAGATGAGAAATGTGTCTACTTAAATGTGGTGTTTTAAATTCAGCACTAAAATCATACCAAACTAAATGTTACTGTAGCTATTGAAAGGCCAACGTGTACTGTAGTTGTGATTGTGTGTAACCAATGTAAATATAAGATGCATTACAATATGATACATTTGAAAAATACATAGATCCAAAAAAACTTAGATGCCTGAAGAAACTATTTTAGGCAAGAATGTCAAGCTTGTATTGAAAAGGTTAGTAAAAAATGACTTCAATCAAATTGTATAAGAGAAGGAGCCCAATATGACTGTGTATCACATGTGTTGTATACTGTGAGTCCTTGTAAAATGGGACCTCTCCTACAGCAGCACAGCAATAGCTGCGGATGCTGCTATAAAGTAGGGATGCAGTGCTCCTACCCTACAATACATGTTACTACCTCACTCAGAAAAAGGTGTACAAAGACCCTCTGTCTATACAACCTAGTGCAGTATACACTTTCTCTGTGTGGTACTATATGATCAATCTAATTCTGCCACGAGCAAACACAGACAGACTGAGCACCAGAAGCAGATCCCAGGTTTTGCTTCTGTCATCCCACTCCTGATAAACCTGGGCCATCACTCAAGCAGACAGCGTGGCCCTTCAGCAGGATGGCTGGGTTTATCACTGACAGTTAGGAGGACAGGAAACCGTAATGAGAGTCGAGCCGCATTGTACAACAGCGACACTAATCAAATACCTAGATAATACCAAAGAAGGTGCACATGTGTATAAGCCTGATAATGTCTGTTACACTGTCACTGCTGTTCATAGCAGCAGCAAAGCATGATGGAGGAGGACAAATAAATAATAGCATGCAATACTGTAGCTGAAAGTGGAACTGGTGAGATAAATACAAGAGAGACTTATAAATAAATATGGTGTTGAAACAAAAATAGTATGAATCATACGCTTTTGTTTCATCCGAAGTGCTTCAGTATCATTTGTTTTCAAATGTCTCTGAAGAAAATATAGATTTAGTCCTCTTTTGTCCTAAAAACAAGACAAGAGAGGACTATTTTTGACTCATTTGAAGCCTAACACACACTTTAAAGTGGCCGCCGATGAGTCTGTGAAAGTTGAGTCTGTTGTCAGAAAACGTAACCTTGAAATCAGATGGGCGAAAAGTCTCTGGTTTTATCAAAATGTAATAAAAGTTTCTGTCCGAACAAATACCCTGATCTCTGTAACCTACACCTGTACACACAATGTACACAAGTCAAGCAAGGTCATTCATTTATACACACTCCTACACAAAAGCTGCCTCTGTGTCTTTGTTTTGTTCTGCTGTAGCAATGTGCCACGGGCAGATTAATTACTGTAGTGATGAATTACTGTAGTGCCCCGAAGTGAAGGTAGCCTCTTCGGGGACACCTTCACTGTAACGCACTCACACACATACTGTACAGGACGACAACACTAATTAAGAATAGCTAAAAGTATACACTTCTAAGCGTCCATCATAATGCAATCATAGTGTCTACACTACAATGCACTCTGATTGTTTATTGAAAGTAGTGTCTAAACCTAGCCAGATAATAAACTCACTTTACTGCTAAAAGATGCTTTTAAGAGCCTGAACAGTGAAGAGGTGTTTGCCTAGCACAAAATGCTGACATAGAAAAGTCTTGCAGGTGGTGTTTAATCAATAAACTGTCGAACATAGTCTTATGAAAAGTGCCATTCAGGCTGCACACGCACCTAACTGTGTGAGCAGCGCAGGTCTTCACAGACCCAGGAGGTCCCAGCTCCGCTCTGCTCTCGCCCTCTCTGTCCACCAGAGAGCAGAGCTCCAAAGTAAAAGCGGAGATATGCCTGAGAGCTGCCAAGGTTGAGCACTGTGTTGACCTCCGCATTATTAAATATAACCAAACGATTAAACCTATCTCCTCTTATTAATAACCCGAGGCTGTCATGATAACACTAAGGGTTTAATTAATTCTTAAATTCACAGAGAAAAGTGGCTTCGAGGGCAAACACTGCATAAATTGGGAGGTTAACCTTGCTCGTGGAGTCTAATAAAGGGCAAAGTTGCATACTTAGATTGTGCCACTGATTACATCAAGATATTAACTGTCCAAGTATGAATATCTTAACATATCATTGGAAAATGCAATGGCAGGATTTTTTGTTGAACCTCTTGGTACAGAGTGAGGGGATGAAGTGAAATATTACCAGGGGGGGGAAGAAAACGATCTCTGATAAGCTGAAAGGGTTAATGCTTCATTCAGCCCCCTGGCAGCATTGTGCTGGCTGTCTGCTCTTTGTGCGTGCGCCGCTACACAAAATCCACTACAACAGCAGCTCCCAGCATGCTAGGCCACCAGTGCCATAGTGACACCACTCGTTACCATGGAGACTGCACACACGCAAGAGGGTGTGTGTGAGAGATAGAGGGAGAGAGAGAGAGAGAGAGAGAGAGAGAGAGAGAGAGAGAGAGAGAGAGAGAGAGAGAGAGAGAGAGAGAGAGAGAGAGAGAGAGAGAGAGAGAGAGAGAGAGTGTGTGCGTGTGTTCTGAGAATGGGGGTTGGCTAATGCAGAACATGGAACCATAACTCAAGATTCCAGAAGAGGAGGGGGCTCGGGTACCGTCATGGCCGACTGCCTGCCACACTAGGGCCAATGATGGTGTGATCCCTCCCCCACGCAGGGCTGCGTTCAGGGCATGGAGGCAGGGAGTCAGTAGGCTCAAACTAAAACCCGCGAGTCCTATTGTTTTCCTAGCACACATTTGTGGACAAACATTGCAAAAAAGTGCCAAAAAGTGCTCCTTTGTAGCGAATCATTAGTGAGGGACAGTTACAGGTCTTTTGTCAATGCTGGAACAGATAGAAACTATCTGTCGTTAACTGTGCTTTATTATTCTGCCAGAATGATTTCGTAATGACAGCGTGAATCTTATTTTTAGCTTCATTAAAAATAACATAAAACACATAGGCTATATTTTTCAAACATTAACACTGCATTGATGATACCTGAGCTGAGTGCCAGCCTGCTCCTCGTTAAAACACTAGCATCTCAATCTCGCTTTAAAACAGGGGAACTAATTAGGAGCAGAAAAACACAATGTCTGGAAATGTTCATTCAACCTCTCACCTTTTGTCTAACAACTTCAAAGTAGGACTGATCAGCACTGCCATATTTCCCCTCGCAGAGCGACGATAACTGTAGATATTTTTACCCAAGAGAAAGAAACACAACACTATTTTCTACATCAATAAAAGATAAATATGGCACTGGGAAAAGGTGTTGAGCCTCTGCCAGACACTTTGTATCTGTCTTCTATATAATGATAGAAATAGATGAGGATGTGCACTGCTAAAAATGATCATCAATAAGATGTTTATTTCCAATTTAGATTTTCACTGCATGACACGAAGAAGAAGAAGAAGAAGAGGAAAAGTTTCAATTGATCTTCATTCATGCGCGCCTCAACCAGTTGCACAACATATTATGCAAATAGTGATGCAGTTCTTTCATTATGTAAATATGACATTTTGCCACTATAAGAATAACTTAATAAATATATAATATTGTGATTATAATTGGTCAGTGAAATTGACGACATTACAAACCCGAGGACTTTGCTATCGTAACTCAGCTGACTGTTTAGTGCTCTTTCTCTAATAAGAACCTATATTACAACCTGTATTGTAAATTAAAAATAACAATTGACATGTAGCTGTTATGGAGTACACCTTATAAGCTTTTCCTTTTAGATACTTGGTATACCTTTGAACAGAAATCAGTGACTAAAATACTGCAAATACGCAACTGAATAAATGTACACAGGTTCTATATATTCTGTTCTGTCCCTTCTTGATTTAACTGCATTTGAAGTACATCATTTAGCTGGGATCCATGCTGTGGGGCTTTCACATGCTGTTGCTGCACTCTTTGTGTCTGTATGTGCCTGTGTGTGTGTGTGTGTGTGTGTGTGTGTGTGTGTGTGTGTGTGTGTGTGTGTGTGTGTGTGTGTGTGTGTGTGTGTGTGTGTGTGTGTGTGTGTGTGTGTGTGTGTGTGTGTGTGTGTGTGTGTGTGTGTGTGTGTGTGTGTGTGTGTGTGTGTGTGTGTGTGTGTGTGTGTGTGTGTGTGTGTGTGTGTGTGTGTGTGTGTAAGGCTGTAACGACGTGGAGAAATCTCAATCAGAGGTACCAAACGGTGTGTGAAATGGCCAGAGTTCAGACAGCAGCGTGCAGGGAATGACTAATGCTGTACCAGCGATCTGCTCTCATTACTCCCGACACAAGAGTGTAAAACTACAGGCCACAGAGGCTCCCTATCCCTCTTGTGCTCAAACTAGATAGAAAAGATGTAGATGGTTGGCGATACTTTAGGTCAAAGACCCTGAGACTAGTTATTTCTGATGATAACAGAGTCTGGCATGTCCTCTTTGTTTCTTGGGTGCCCTGAGCAGAAATATGATAAGGAATTGGGTTTATTATACACTCAGGACCGGTTATGGAACATCAAGGGGAATATGTCAGCAGGCCATGTTTATATTTGGGCTACTAATTGAAATATAATATCTGTGCGTGTACGCGGACAACATTTGTGTGGCTTTTAGCACCGACTGCATGACCCAGCAGTTCTCAGGTCCCCCAGGGGATTGTGGGTAAATCATAGCTTGTTGTTGTAAGCCAGATGAAGAAGTCCCCGTGACTGATTGCTGTGTATGGAGACATAGACAGGTTGAATGCTTTACAGCAGCAGAGAACTAAAGCAACAGCGTGAGGTTGATTCAATGAACAAGACTCAGCTCAGATTACAGGGAACATATGATGTCATTTTGTACATCCACTGTACACAATCAGATTGGTGCATATAAGGCTTGTTTCTGGGTTAGCGACCCTGAGGACACATTACTTTTCCATCAGTTGGCTGAAGTAGTGTATGGGAAGATAAGATCATATACCATGATGTATACATCCTTTGCACTTTTGTATGTAGATAATTCAACAAGCACACGTCTATACATGGATACAATACACACATCCACACACAGGCAGCCAGCCATTAAAATGTAATAGAAGTCTCTAAATGCCTGTTATCAGAACAACACCCAGTATCTATCAGTGCCAGCATCACAACAGGAGGTAGCCGGAGGAGGGAATCAAGTGTGGGAGAGGCTCCCTTGCCAAAATGGATGACTGAGCAGCTAACATGTGTGAATCATAGATGGTAAGTCAATGGAGGCCCTTTGGCAATCTATCACAGTGGGAAAGCTACAGGGAGACGGAATAGGAGCTCAGAGACCGTAATCGAGAAAATCACTTGTATTTTCTTTCAAGTTATCCCTCCTCTATTAAGCAGAACACACTCAGGAAATAGGCTCCCATCACACTGAAGAGGGACATCTGGTATCAAAGAGAAATCCAGCCAGTGTGCAGGCGTCAACAAAAAAAAGCACAGACTTTCTGAAAGTTTGTATTAATAACTCCATGCTAATTTTACCCTGTCTAGCAAGAGCCGTCTTAGTCCCAGAATACAGTGAAGTGATGATGTCCTACATATCCTTTCCAGACTGACACATCAAGGAAGGGAATGGAGTGAGATTAAAGGCATCATCTCAGACACCAGCTGGCTTAAACTGTCTACTTACTGCTGGAGACACAAAGGAAAGCTCTGAGACTGGCTCGAGAGCGCAAGGTCATGCTTCATCATTTTTTAAGAGTTGCTAACTTAGGAAATATTGTTCTCTTAGGTGATGGACACTACTTCACAAGGATTATGAAAGCGGAAACGGTGCTATTCTTGAAACTAAAACTGTTGGTTTTATGGTGTTTTGCTTTGGAAGTGGCAATTAAAGGTTTCTTAAGGAAGATGAAAACATGTGTCTTTCTTGTGCTCACTTGGTGACAAGGAAAGCTGAGTCCTATAAATATGTTTGTCATCTCTTTCATCCAAGTCTTTGTTACATACCTTCATCTTGTCTATTAACCAGGTCCATGTCCTCAGAATAACCCTGTTACGTCCCATGTCTGGCCTCAAGAATAACTGAATATTATGCAACGAGGTCAAATGTGCAGTGCAGCGAACTGGGTGTGAACATTAATGCAGCTCATTTAGTCTGGCAATAGAGTCTTTATTTCCCCTGCCACTGTTGCATTTCCTCGAGGAAGTTATTGGGAGTTTTATTCCCCTGATCTAAAACACAGGCAAGTTGCGTGTTTAGCATTTTTTTTAAAGTGTAGGCCTATGTGCGGTGAATAATTGTATATCGTTTCTATCCCTGGTACTACACTTAAGTTTAAAATGATTATGTTTACAAAAAGATCATCATTTGTGGAAGCATGTTGTTGTGAATGCATGGTTTGGATTGGCATGGATTATGTCAGTGTACTTAAAAGTGTTGGGCAGAACCGATTGGCTAAACTGGAAATGACACTACAGGAGACATGACTCAACTTATGGTAGTAGGCGGGTAAATGGGTCATGTTCCCTGCCCAACATGGAGTATCCCACTTTTCACTTTCAGTCTCTGTGCATGTGAGTAAAGTCAGAACACAGAGAAATCAATGGGAACCTAATGACAATGGATGGTAGTGGACCCGTGTTTGAAATTGAACAGGTGGGAGGAGCTGAGCAGTTGAGAACCCTGCGAGGAATGAAGTATGCCAAAACACAGCAGTGAAGCCGTAATGGCTCTCTGTGCTCTGTAATAGGCACATCATGTGAAATGCAACACTATTACAGAGTAGCATTGAACTTGTAAATCATAATGAAGCCTGCAATTATAACACAATGTTATCTAATCCCTTAGCGGACATTACGTCATGCCAAGAAATTAACACCCGCCAGCAGTCAAGGGCTTGTTAACTATACCGCTAACTACAGTACTTTGTCCTGGACAACACTGTTTTAATGACTTCTAGAATATAACTACTAAATACCAAAACAAAACTCTTTCTCTGGCCTAGTCCACTTCTTTCATTTTCAAAGGCTTCACAGATATTACAAATTCAAAAGAAGCTTGAAAATGTGTACAAAAAAATTGTGTTAGTATTACGAGTTAAGTTTTTTTCTATATTATCAATTTTTCTGCATATTATTTTGTTGGTCTGTAGAATGTCCGGTGCCTTGCTCAAGGGCACCACGGCAGGGCTCAGGAGGTGAACTGGGACCTCTTCAAGTAGCAGTCCACACTCCATATTTGAGGTCTGGTCGGGACTTGAACCGGCGTCCCTACAGCTCACAGACCAAGCCCCTACTGACTGAGCCATACAGTTAAATAAGATTCAACTGTTTGCAATATTCAAGCATTCTCCAATCCTCCTGTCTTTTTGAACTCCTCAAAAAGATCAAGAAGGATCCAAAAAGTCCAAAGGCAGCACAACAGAGTCTTTGCTGCAGAGCATACTGTGAATGCAATCCTGGTGTGGTATTGCTATATTTTGTGAGGACCAAATTCAGTTTTACACTGTCGTTGTGACACGATTTCTGCATGTGTTGCGTAAGAACATTTTGGCTGGTTGTCAGTACTTCAAAGGGTGGGTTGATGTCAATGAAGGCCCTCATGAGTATATATGTTTGTTATTCTGTAGCTGTGTAGGCGTTATGTGGCCAACTGTACGACTTGATGGTTGTGGACCCATTATCCTGCTAACAGACACATTTTACAGTTTGTTAATTGAGATGGATGAATTGACTAGAACATAATACAGATAGTCTAACTGAGGTCCAGTTAGTTCTTCGAATGACCGTTAAGGGAGTAATTACACAATGTCCCTTATTCTCTCCGGGCGCTTTCCTCTATCAGGCCCTATGGTCAGATCGACCCGTGTGGCGTGCATTGAGTCAGAGGTCATGCTTTGACGTGATTGAATGACGGCAATGAACCTTCTGCTACCGATTGAAGGATCAGTGCAAAAGACTGGAGCCCATATCATATTACTTAGACTAAGTTCGCCAAGTTGCACAGCTGCTGCGGTATTTTGTCTGTGAAGTTGTCCGTTTACAAAAGTAGCTGCAAAAATGCAACCATATAAAACAAGTCTGTCTCAGTACTGGAGGGATCTGATTCTCTCACAGATTGTAGAAAAATAACTATCCGTGAATGTCTGGTCTTGACCTGTGACACAGACCATTCAGGGTCAATGTGTGTGTGTTTCCAATTGAGGAGATAACATGTGGAGATTAGGACATATTAACCCATGCTTTGGCAGGCGGAGGGCACGGATTAGTGAAGCTGCATGACACTGGCCTGTTGTGGTGATGTTTACTTGTGATCAGCTGATCAGCTGAAGGACTGCATCCCTGACTGCCCTATTGCTTCACATTACATCATACTGAACATGCAACTGAGGCCTGTGACAACCTAATCACACACACCCACAGAACATAGCCATCAGAGCGTCAGTATATTGATAAGGTACTCGTCATTTGATCATACATGTAGTTGCCTTTTTTTTTATTTCGATTGTGGCACTCTGACTTTTTGTAAACTTTTGAAGAAATATGTTTTCAACTTTCTTAGGAAAAACGGATAAGAGGAAATGTGAGAGAGAATATGAGAGAAGAAGAAATATGAAAAGAGAAAACAGAGATAGAGACGGAGAGAGAGAGGAGCTGTGCGACAGCTGTAAGTGTATGCTGACCGGGGCGGATGAGATGTGCAGTGTCTAATTATCTCTGCAGCCAGTGGATTAGCGGGCTAACACTAATGGCTGTCATAAGGCAGGTCTCAGGGAACGCACGCACGCAAAGATCGGAAATGTGGTCTGGAAATGCGAGTGCTACCAGATAATTCTCCTCAAATAGAGAGCATATGTAGATATGCGGTTTTTTACAGTATTCTACTTTAAATTAAGAGGCTTGTTTTTATATGATGCTCAATGAGATAGCAGCAGAAGGCGCTGAGGACAGGAGAGAGCTTCTGGGAGGACATTTGACAGAAGGGTCCAAGGGGATGGCTCAGTATAACTTTGCATCATCTGTTCTTATGGCTGCAATTTTATGCAGGAATGCATGTGTGTTTTTATGTGAGTATGCATCCTGCCGAGTCTCACCGGCTCCTGACAGCTGAGGTTCACCTCACACGCATGACCTCCGTGTTTATTCAGTCTTTTGCCCCAGCCTCTCCTGCTTGGTCGCTCGTACGCTTGCTGTAAAATTAGATTTGGGTCCGTGATAATGAGTCACGGGCATCATGTTCACAGAATACTGATGTTAGACGACCGATCGAGGGTCTAGTGAGAACGAGGAGAAGGAACACACTGTACAACGCAGGAGCACAACACTTTGATGGAGGTGAAAGGAACGTGGTACATGCCAATTAACTAACTCACATCAAGGCTCTTTGACAAACACCTGCAGAGGATACGGAGGGGCACTGTACATTTCAGTGGACAGAAACACATACTGGAGGGAGCTGATGAAAGGGGGAGGACTGCCAAGTGCGGAGGCAAGAGAGCACTCTGACAGTTGAAACATTTTCATTTCATTAACATTATGCATTATTAATACATTACCCATCTATTGTTCTGGCACATACATTTACAATGACCTTGAGGAATTGCACTGGGCTCCTAATTATGGTGAGAATATGACATGAACGATTGTTCTACATGAAAGTTTTATCACACGCAAGTGTTTTCATTAAATATTAGCTTTTCCTATTTGATATATATATTTTCAGACATTTACTTCATACTATTTCACATAAGATTCATCTGCAACCTCGTAATTTGAGTGAGTATTTCTGAAAAGGACATATCCACACACCTGCCTATATTACTATAAGACAACTGTGCTGGCACTTAGATGTACAAAGCTATGGAGAGGGTTAAGCAGGACTTAAAAAATATAGAAAGTGGATGCCTTGTTTTCCGTTTTTTACAGTAGCTGCTCTTGCAAAGTTGGGAAAAATATTGCAAATCACTAAGTATAATTTCATTGATTGAGGCAACTGTGGAATGCACTGGCACTTTCCACATACTGTTTGAACCACTTTTGAGAAAGAAGAAAAACAATCTGAGTCTCTGAGCTCATAGAAAAACAAACAAGAAAGTGGATAGGGATAGTGTTACAAGTCTGATTCAAATCTCATTCTTGAATAAAGGTTCACCTTACCAACTTTTCTCCGACATTATGCTAATATGTGGAGGACAAAAATACTTTCCTGAACTTTAATTTGGGATTTATCATGCTGTCTGGAAGTGCCAAGATTCCTTGAGGCTGTCAGGAGACATGATGGGAGAAATTGGGTGTCTGTATGAATCCCAGCCATTGTCAGCCATGGCACTCTGTCCCCTCTGAGATAACACATCCAAGGTCTTTACGTAACCATGCCAGCACCAAAGACCCGAAAACTGTCGGTGTGTGTGTGTGTGTGTGTGTGTGTGTAAGCCAAACCGGCCTGTTCTCCGAATCTCTAAATATATGTGGGCGCTCCTGCACAGAAATTAAGATGTTTACATAAGTTGTAAGGCCTTCAATAAGGTCAGGCAATCAGAAAAGTGTTTGTAATTTAATATTCAGTCATTCGGTTATATTAAGATTTGCATTTGATCAGATTGACTTCTGAAATTCAGGTGATTATGCATTATTTTTGTTGGCATTTCTCAAAAGGATATTCACATTCATCTACAAAACAAAGAATAACAAATAGTTTTAAGATTCCATATCTACACAAAGGAGAATCAGATAAGACTACTCCCTATTCAATTATAAAATAAAGTGTTGGTTATTCACTTTTTTGGGTAAAGTTGACAATACACTCAGGAACAACTTTTGGATCACGACCCACTCTGGGAGCTTTTGAAGAAATGATTAATAGTGTGACATTAAAATGGACAAAGAGGTCTGGTCCACTCATTAATCAAAGTATGAGCTGCTGAGTGCAGGATGTTGTAGCTGAGGGTAGAACATAACAGAAGGTCAAAGGAAGCAAAAAAGACACTGTACACTTTCTCTCAGAAGGAGTCGTTGCAATTGAAAGTATAAAAGGCAAATATATAACAGTTTATGCTGTTTAAAACATGATTTAGTGTGTCTACATGTTAAATATATTTCATATGAAATGTATTCATTCTCCCAATAAGAGACTCTTTTTTGTGTGTGTCTGTAATTGCTATCCTGGCAGCTGTCTGACACTTAGCTAGGCTCCCATTAATGTGATGCTGACTCGGCAGCATGCCTCATTTCCTCAGTTAAATAGCTTAACGCTTGTTCACACTGGGGAAAACGTACACGCTTGCTTGTGTCACAGTTACTATACCTTGACTACTCTACTAATTGTTTCTATTTAGCTTAAATTTATAGCTGGCCTGTATACAACAGGAAATCTACTGAAAAAAACAAGAAAAAGTAAGAAGAAAAAGTCAGGCAGGCGTGATAGGAAGTAAATCTAATGCTTGATTTGGCATATGGTAATTATGGTATGGTGATGTTAATGTTGTAAAAACTGCATTTTGATAATGAACCTGTTTCAAGATTCAAGTTTAATGTCCTTCAATCTCTTTTGCCATTTTCAAAAATAGAATGCAAGCGGTTTACTAAGCGGTCAAGCTGTATGCTAGGGATGCAAAGGTTTCAAATAAGTTGTGATAAAGATGATAATAGCCACATATATTACTTATTACAGGAGCACTGTGCAATGTAGGCCTGTCATTAATGATCTTGGTGGGTTTAAATGTTTTCAAAATGAGTTTAAATGACATGCATTGGCTGGCACAATGCCAATATAATATGAACTTTCATAATGTTTTTTCATAACAAACTGAATCACTGTATTCTATGAACAGAGAAGTCTCGGGTCAGTTTGGTTGTTGCTGAGCCTCCATGAGGAGAGGACCAGGGAGGCAAAGGAAAATACAAGAGAAATGTAAATTAAATAGACAATGATGAATGTAATAGGCCTGGCCACTTTACTCTGCTTCACTTCTCTCCTGGTCTCCAGAGTCGTTTCTCATTAATATTGTCATAAACACCCACTCCTGCTGTTTGTTTTTTGATTTAGTTTAAGCCCTAGAGAAATTAGAAATCAACACTTGTCACTAGTTCTGCCTTAATCTGAGAAAATTATTATTTAAAAATGGTGTTCTTGTGTTTGTACTGTATGTACAGAACAGAGCAACCTTTTATATTTAACATTGGTTAACGATAACATTCTGCTGCAGAGAGGCTTACATGTATTTTGCAAAATACATGAGGCTTATGAAACAATACTCCTACATACATGTGGGATATTCTGATCATCAGCTGTTAAAATATAAAAGTTTTCAATCAATCTGCTTAAAGTAGATGCTCATGCTAAAACTTTGATTTTAGCACACTTGTATGCCACCACAGAGGTCAGGTAAGCCAATCAGAACCTACAGTGCTGATGTGACATTGACTCGCCCCTCCCAGCCTCCTCTCTCCAGGCACCAAATCACATTATCATGCATATTATTTATCCATGCATAGTCTATTTATGTATTGACATAGGCAAACAGAGTTGTCGCTTTCATGCAGAAAGACTGCAGAGGAAAGAACGGAAATTAAACAAGCTGTTATTGGAGCGTGAGTGTATCCTGAGACGGCGTGTTTGTCTCTTGTCAACATAGCAGGAGTGCGCGGGACGCGGTGAGACTCTGCGATGGGATACGACGTTGGTCCCACGAAATGTAATTGTGCCGTGTCGACTTTGTACTAAATCACCTGCATGCTATTTGCATTGGTGGTGGGAAATCGATGGAGCTACTTTCATACCTCAGGCTCTTCTGCTTACATTGCCTTGACTGAGTGGGCAGCAAATGAGTGAATGTGTCAATAAGACTGAAACAGATAGTGGACTAAATGCAGAGGAACACATGCTGGACTTCAATCTTTTTACAAACTGACGTAATACAGTGCTGATTTCATTATTTGCTTTAGATTTAGGAGTTGTATCCTATTCACAGTTGGTTATGACCAAACAAAACCAAAAAAAACATTTGACAGATTTTGCTTTTAAAACAAAGCTTTATGTTTCCCTTGTTTAAACGTTTCTAGTTTCCACTCCACAAAATGTACAAGCTATTCCCTGCCGTGGGACTGCGCTGTTAAAACTTAGATATTAAATTATACATGAATGCATGTATAACAAAAGTATGCTAAATATGCATTGGCTAAAAAAGGGTTTGATTACATTAATATACAAAAAAATTAATAATATTTTAAAGTAAAAGTGGCACAGTTAAAGGTCCCATGTCATGGCCATTTCTACTGATCATATTTCCATTGTTGAGGTCTACTAGAATAGATTTAAATCGTGCAATTTTCCAAAATCACATTGGTTTCTCAAACAGCATCTCTGTATAGTATGTGTATTCACCAGGTATTCATTCGGGCCAATCCGGTCATTTGTTGTTGATTTGGGTGTTCACACGTCACAGAACCCAGGAAGAAAACAATGGAAAATGAGAAATCTCCAACGAGGCGTTTTGGGTCAGCATAGACAGGTATTTTCTGTGTTAGAGTTTTACTCTCTACAGGGTGTAGTTTGAGGGTTTTTGACTCTGCAGACCGTTTACATGTATAAAAACCTCCATAACACACAAGGGGACGGGTAGTAACAGGAAAAGCATGACATGGGCCCTTTAAGCAAGGATGGAGTCCCTATCCTTGCTTAAAGGGCCCATGTCATGCTTTTCCTGTCATGCTTTTCCCGTTTATCCGTAAGATAAAGAGAAATTAACATAAACTAAAGGCTGCCTGGAGTCCATTTATAGTGTGGTTTGGTCTACCAAAAGGTCAGCAGTGATGTGAAATATATGTGATTTGTAGCTAAAGTATTACAACAATTTAACTGTTAGGTTCACAATTGCTAAAACAATATTTAAGTGTCCATATGGCCTTTAAAAGAACGAGCTTCCACTGTAAGTTATGGGGGGGGGAAATCCATTGACCTTGTTCTTGTACTGTAATAACTTAATCACATAGTTAAGTTTAGTCTTTTTAGTTTGCGGTGTGGAAATACAAAGAAAACATTTTGTACGGGAAAGACTGTAACTTTGGAAGCTACCTCATGAACTAATAGGGCTGCAGTTGTATGGGGGGAGGATATTTTATCGACAAATGCTCAAATTACAAAATAATCAGAGCTTACTTGCCAACTTCGAACTTTTCTTCTCCGTGACATGTTGTCTGGAATACTACATGTTTAAAGTCATTGTTTAAATCTAAACCGGCCAACATGAGGCAAAAGTTGCGGCCAGTATAGCCTCTAGGTCAGTTCAATGCATATTTCTTATTACCTTACCTAAGTATTTTTAATTGTTGGGCTACCAATGACGCAAACTGAGTATTTCAACAAAAAAAAAACATTCTTTGTGTTAATCTAATTGAAATTAAACATACCGATACTGCTCACACCCTGTATTGTGAACCTCTATATGAATAACTATAGTCTGTGTTTATAGTTTCAGGCTATGCCATAGATACACAAAGTCTTGCAGTCTTCTAAATTATGGATGGAATATGTACACAGATCGGTCCCCTCAGGCACCAGCTTTTGTTGTTGCTGTGAGAGAGAAAAGAGAAAGAGACAGAATCAGAGGAAACAGAAGAGAATTTGAGAATGAATAGGAATCGAGAGGTGGTGTCACAGATCGAGCCAAAGAGCGTGTCATGGGATGTCAACATAGAAGACAACACACTTTGTGATTGACAACCGGCAGCACACGCAGACCTGAGGGTGGAGGAGTCAAATCCAGTCTATCTGTGTTCTTACGCTCCCTGTAGCTCTGCAGAGATGAACTGATCTGATTTGAACTCATCCTCTGAGGTGCCACAGTCTAAGCCTGTGTGCTGCTGATGTGTTGTTCTGTCAAGTACTGTACGTCTCACCTGACTGGTGAAACCAATTTCTCTTTCTTTGTATGTGCCATCCTAATGAAGCGCTGGGATGAGTTAGACTCAGAGGAAATTATACTGCTGATCACTTCTTCTTAATGTTTGCCTCTTTCAAAACACGTCCTTTCATATTTTACATTTGGTCTAATAGCTGTCATTAAATCGAATACTTCACCAAATCGATTACGAATTACCGATTCGTATATCAATTACTCCTCCCCTGTTACCTTGAATTCTTAAAAGAAAAAAGTGTTTTTCTTACATGCTTCTAAGCTGAAAAGAAAAATCTACTCCCCAAACCAAATTAAAGTGTACACATATGTGCTGATTTAATTTTGCTGTTGTTTAATGCGGCTCTATTTACAATTCATAAACCCTTCTCTCCATTTTTGTATCATTCATAAATTGAAAATAAAGCACGGTGACTAATTGTTATACAAACTGTTCTTAGTTTAGACGGTGAGATGTGCTATTCCTTTAATATAATCTAACCACGTAACTCCAACTGTCTGTCCTCCAATCCACTGTGACTTCCCAACTCAAAATACCCTAAAGCTAAGTGAATATAAAATCCATGCATATGATTAGTAGGTGCAAGACTAAGCAGTTTTAATGATGTTGCTATGGTAACAATGAGACAAGGCTGACTTTTTTGCTCAGATCTCTCAAAACATAAACCTTGTTTTTAATTATGAAACAAATATGTCAACATTGGATTTTCTTACAAAGTGTGTTTGTGTTCTACACCTAGCAGCTCTGTAGTGTTTCTGCGTGCCAGGCTGCTCCACACGGTTAAACACTTTCCATCCGCATCATGCATCTACATAAATGACGTCCTCCTGAACAGCTTACGCAGCAGCTGTAGTCTCCCCTCCTTCCTTTGTAAATTCAGTCACGTCCAACTAGCTGCTGCCAAACTGAATAATACATCTGTACTTTTTTCAGCCAGACTACTGCTTGTACTCCACTTATTTATCTCCCTCTCTCCCTTCCTCACAGGGATAAGTGCATGTGCTCTAGTCCTCCAGCGTGCACACAGACATCTATCAACAGGTTAACTGATGTCCACTTGTAGCGCTACCAATCACAGCCCTCTTTAAGATTCAACAGAAGACAGAGCAATACATTGCAGAAAACATATCAAGAGCAAGATAATTCATATCTTACCTATCAGGAAGTCTGCAAAGGAAAGCCATTTCTACAATCTTAGCACTCTATGGTGGATGATAAATGAGGCAGCCAAAGAGCCTCAACGCCAGACAGTGCATGGTATGGAAGCATGCCTCGAGCATATAGGATTTTCTTTTGTTTCACTTATTACATATTCTCATGCTGCTTTAGGCACTATAAATGTAAATACAATAGAGGCAGGGTTAAAGGGGAACGAGGATGCATTAGGTGGAACTTTTTAGGGAGGGGGGAGAAGGAAATAAGAGATAGAGAAGGAAAGAAAGAAGAAGAAATGAAGAAAGGAAGGAAGAAAAGAAGGAAGGAAGGAAGGAAGGAAGAAAAGAAGAAAAAAGATAGAAAGGAAGGAAGGGAGGGAGGAAAGAAGGAAGGAAGGAAGATAGGTAGGAGGCAGCCACCAAGACCATACAGGCAGAAGCAGCACAGGGAACAAGAGGGGAAGGAGGGGAATTGCTGACTTGCAGTCTCACAACTTTAGTATTGGATATGAAAACATTTCAATCTCACATAGTCTTCGGGAAAGGAAGATAAAAGAGCTTTGCCTTTTTTTTCGTTCTATGAGGACAGTAGAAGTGAAAGCACATACTGAAATTGCCCAGTCATTGAACTCATTAAGGCAACAGCTGCCTCCATCTATTAGCCGTTTCTTTTGCACTCTGTTTTGGTCTGTGCATGCGCCTCGGGGCGGCAATGACCGAGTTAATGGTTTGGGGTAGGGAGGGGCTACAGATGCTGTGCTCGTCATTCAGTCCAACATAAGAGGTATGCCGGCTGACACATGCACGCTCATACAGTACACACACACACACAGTGCTCTCCAACAGGTACTATGTGAGCTACTGTAACACACCCTAAGCATTCAATCTTATACTAAATGTTCAAACACACACACTCACCCACGCATTCATGCACATACACACACATGCTAGAAAGGGGCAGAAGCATACCAGATGCTCTCAAAAAATAGGACAGGAATGAAAGAGGAGTTAGTTTGAAGGGGTGGAGAACTATCAGTTTCACACAGAATATGAGAGAGAAGGTAAAACAAGACGAGAGTGGGCAGGGGATACGAGGAGCATCAGCAAATCAAAACAAGGAGGGGGTGCGAACAAACCTTCGGGCTCTGAGTTGTCTTTGTGGATGGCTTGCTTCAGCGGGCAGCAGAAGATTTCGTGACACTTAGCACGAAAGGGGGACCCTTTACTCCTTATATCCGCAGAGTGGATGGAGTCCTGCCGTAACATAATGTACTCCTGGGTACCTGGGGCAGCGTCATCCTGGACTGCGGTGGTGCCATAACAGAATGAACTGGGGTTAGAGAGCTCACCACAACACAGAAACCAAAGAAAACAACAGCAAAAAACACAGGGCAGAAACACAGGCAAATAAAAGTACATCACTATTAGCAACAGCTATAGCTTTTAATCACTGTAATTAGCAATTATTGACAGAGAAGGAAAGGAGATGACAGGAGAGAGGGACAGAGGAGAAAAGAGAGAAAGAGACATGCTCAACAACACCAAGTTCACAAAATAACTGAAATGATAGACAATCATCAACAGTGGGGGCTGCATTAAATAAATCCTTGGTCGCTAAAAAGGAAAAGTGATCAAATAACACAAAGAAAGAGAGAAAGGAAACAGTTTGATGTTCAGAGTCTTTGTTATGGCAGGCACAGAACATGAGCTGCTGCACTTTAATGTGGTGACTGTATGGCCAAAGGATGTGGTATCACAGAGCAAGCATGCAGTCTGCTACTGTGTGTATGTCAGCGTCACTGAAACTGTGGTCATGTGAGTGATTATGGCCCCCCCGTTCACCACATATCAATCCCATTTACTGTAAGAGTTAGCAAGCAGATGCAGAAGCAAAGCACGGGCTTCCAGGTAGACTGGAGCGGCTAGATCTTCTTTTATGAAGTCATATTTACTGTAAGCGACGTGACTGTAAGGAGAGCGTCTATGACGTCACTGTTCATGTGTGTGTCCATAGGCACTTTGTACTGGGATGCTCTGAAAGCCGTCTGTTTCTGTCCGTGTGTGTTGGATCTATTGCATCTGTCCTCTTCTGGCCGCATTCCATGCTTGGCTTCGATCATTGACCTATTTTTCTCTGTGTTGATGGATTAGCTAAGAGCGAATCAACCCATATAAATTCAGTTTTCTTTTCCTCGTGGAGCTGAGTGCCATGCCTCTCTTTGACACATTTACTACTTAGTGAAAATGACTATAGAGTAGAGACGGCTCATAATCAGTAGCCACTACCCCCTCACCCCTCCCCCCCCCCCTCCCTTTATGACAAGTGCGAGCAGCATAATTATTGTCAGTTTAAGTCAAACATACCAGAAAGTGGCATCATGAATGGTGTTAAAGATTAACACAGGGAACTGATGTCCCATTTTCACACAGAGTTTGTGCTTGATGACTTGTTATCCACTCTTCTCATGCTGTGATAATATCACAATCTTGTAGCGCATGTCCGTAACCTCAGCCAACTCTATTCAGAAAGCTAAAACATGAATGGACTACAGTAGTGACTGAGTTTCTACTCCCAGTAAGAATACACTTTAGTACTAAATATAAACTCAAACATTATGCAGACAGACGCCCACACACTGACTTCCATGTAGTCTATTCATAAGAAAGGACCAAGAAGTACAAGTCTCTGCCTTTGTGTCTAAAAAAAGAAAAAAAACACATAACCAAGAAAGAGAAACGCATTTATTGCAGGTACTTAGCTCCAATTAATATTGGTTTGAAAGTCCTTTAAAGCCCAGGCCTAATTGGAAGATGGTGAACCCTGTGTACGCACTAAATGTAGAACATGCTGTGTAGTTAGAATTTAAGGGCACTAACAGCAACATAACTTTAGTCTATGTCAGCGCCTAATGAAATGTAAAGTAAATGTTTATGTTTAAACAGACTATTATTAATTAATCAATAATGTATTTGACTACAATGCTCTATTGACTATTGAGTAGTAATCAGACCTGCGTGGGTGCAATGTTAACAGCAGCAAACAGCGACGGTACATTTCTGCTTTGCATTCATAAAGCTGACACACTCACCCTTACTGGAGCCATAAAGCTTTTACTGATGGAAATTGGCTGTAGGTTTACTTTGAATCATAAAACACTTTTACACACATAAAAATTAAGTTGGTTTAATTTCCAGTGAATAGTATTTGAGTACATTATGCCAAATTGTTTTCAATGGGAGTAGAGGGGCGCAAGTAACAGGAGAGTGCAGAATACAAATGATATGCAAAATAGATTAAATAAAGCTGAATGATTCCTAACTGTACAACCTAATGCAACATGCATTAAGGATTTAAAGCATTTCATATATAGGCATATAATACGCTAGCTTACAATAGAAATAGCCTATTCAAGTTGCCCAAGAGTAATTTAAACCTGGGTTGGCAGAGCTATGGATAAATCAACATAAGATGGTCCTTAATAAAGATGTTAAGAAGGCCATACAGAAATTAATAAAATATTTGAATAGATTAATGTGGATTTTAAGAGGCAGCTGAGTTAAATATAATTTTGAAAGCTGAACTTACTATAGAGGAAACATGAGGTCAGGAGGAAATAAAATACGCCTTTAGAAGCAGGGGCCATAAACTACGCCACAGGTCCTGATGACAGGTCTAAGATGAATTCTCAAATGCCATCAAGAGCAGGGCCTCTTTCCAGTAAGCCAGCCTTTGCCTGACACACACCTCCCTAGTGTGTTTACCCCACAAAACACACACACACAGGCAGCAGATAATCACAGTTCCACACCCAGTGCAATTAATCACCACATGCCTTTTGTCCTGCGGGACTTATCAGTAACTCTGTGCCTCCTTCAGGCTCCTGGATGACCTGCAACACCTCCGCAACAGCAGAAGGTCCTGAATACCCATCAAATACTATCCATTACAGCCCCTTTGCCAAGAAAACCACAGCACTTCTGAAACTTTAATGTTGCTTTGGTAATACAAGAGAGAAGGTCTTAGTTTCCTTTCAGGAATATGACCCCATTCTCTGCCCCTGAGGCGCAGAGGTGCTGCTACTGTACTTGATCCATTAGAAACTGAGCTAAACTAATCTCCACTTTTATAAGTAAACTGAAAACATTCTTTGTACAGGTTTGTTAGATTGTGTACTGCTGCTGTGGCATTACATGTTTGCTTGAAAAGAACAATGAGTGATATCCTTGTTCAGTTCCATTTCGCCCCAAACAAATAAAGTATTTGTTTAATTGGCCGAAGACAGGGTTAAAAGTGCACTTAGACATGTCTGCATGATAGTGGGCTGACTGTCACCAACATTAACACACTAGTTATTTTCTCTCTTTCATTCTAGCTAGTCTGCTTATGTTTAAGTAACTGAGCTCATAGCTGAGATAGAAAATATGTGTGTAAAAGGCAGAGAATATAGACTCAACAAATGCATTAGTCCATCCAACGTTTATTAATGAGGCCGCTAACTGCCGGCTCATCCACGGTAATAAAACGGTGGCGGTGGGGCTAAGAGGATGAACAGAGGAGGGGGTGGGCACCACCTTTTACAGCTTGTCTCCTTCATCCTTGCCCCAGCCTTGATGAAGAGCGCATATTGGGATTGAAGAAGGCTTGATGAATGAACCAGCCGGACCTGGGACCTCACTCTCTATCAGAACAGCCACTCAGAATGAGCTGTCACCCGGCTTCATAATAGTCTGTGATCTACAGGCTCTGGTGTTGCCACACTGGACCTTCGACACACAGCAATGGATGTCCTTGCCACTCTGACAGGAATAAATCTCATGGTAAGGTGAAATGGGTACAAGTAGGGGGAGTGGGTTGAGATGTATCTTTCTTCGGTTAGTTGCTCATCTATTTAAGGCCCCTTATGAGAGACGGGTCACATTCAGGTGTTATGGCAACAGTATGGTAGATGTGCTATCTGTGTGGGCAGTATTTACCTTCTGGAGTATAAAGCACGTGATGCGCAATGACCGTGCTGTGAGTTTATGTTACAGTGTCAGAACAGAGGAGCAGGCTTAATGGGACGAAGCGTCATCAGTGACACCCAGGCTCATAAATGCCACATGTTCAAAATGGGGTTCAAGGACATGTGTAATCAACTGAAGCACTGTCAGGCCCAGAGGAATGAACTACACTTCCATGTACAGTATGTGGTGCAATCTGCACGATTAACTCAACAAGGCTTATATCCGTCAGCCGTTGGGACACATTCATCATGACTTGACAAATAGCACACTCACTCAATTAGAATCAGAATCAAGCACAGAACCAGGTCTGGAGCCTGAGCTTTGTGTTTCCAAAATAGCCTGGCCTCAATGTGGTTGTACTGTACAAGGAGCAGAATGTAGAACATTCTCTGCTGGGATGCCTTCATGACAGTGTTGCCCCAACGCAAGGAAGTATAGTTTTATTTTGGAAGTCACCTTGCAGGAAGCAGAGAAAAAAATGAGGTTTTCTTTGAAAAGAAGATTGAGCTTAAGTTTGTATTCATGCTTTTTCAAACTCACTGTTTCTCTCTCTTCCTTTCTTTCTTTGTGTCTTTCATCCTCTTTTTCTTTGTTCTTTTTGTTTTTTATTAAAGGTGCAAGGACGCATATTGGAGCCTTTTTTAAATCAACATCAATCACTGGATAACTAGCGTAATGGCAATCAAATGTAAATAATGATACAATACTAAATTATGTGAAACTGAAAATGCTCCATTGGTTGTACATTGAAAGTTCCTTGATAATATCAAGAAGGAGTGATGCAAATGAAAGCGCAGGAAAACAATTTCCACTAAAGCTGGCAATTTCTCAAATGCAATAATAAAATCAATCAATCAATTTATGCCAGTGCGCAAAATGTAAATAAATGAATCCCACTCAGAGGGAAAACTGCCGTCTTATTGAATTTAGTAATCTGGTAAAAAGACATGTGGAGTGGTCCCATCTTTCTCTCACCTCCCATCCAATGTACATCATGGAAGTGTGAACCACACACACAAGGGGAGGTCTACTGAAAGAAGATTCCAGATCCTGAAATATATTGCCAGCTGACCTTTGAGGCATCTGCAGGATGTATGATAAGGGGACATTCTAGGAATGAAGCACAGGACCATATTGAGTGGATTCACTCCTACTCTGACAGACTGTCACATACAGTACTGTAAAAGAGTCATCATCACAGGCCTGTGTGGTTGCTTGCAGAAAAAGGAGCGAGTCAGTGAAATACTACAGATCCCCAACAGAGATGAATAGGATGAAACTGTAGTGAAGGTCCATTGATTGACATATGCACAGCGCTCATATGAAAAAGTATTGATCCAGAATCAAAGAGTGGCCTTGCAGAGATTCTCATTCTGACAGCTTCCTTAGCCTCAGGGTTAGTAGTCCGTGCACACACTAATGCGACTCCAACTTCATGAGTCAGAGAAAGGCTATACGCTGAATGCCATATGTTTATGAGCATGTGTTTTTGGTAATGGGTTGGTGGGGGTTTGTATTAGAAATATGGAATCTCACACATATTGAAAATAGATTTAACATGATTGTATTTTTCGGGAAAACACCTGCGTAAAAATTCAAATGTTCCGATTCATCAATAGAGGGCCTATGGGCACACACATTCTGTTAAGCACATAAAACTGTGTTATAATATCTCGTTCCACATCTGAAGACAATGATCAGTTAACATGAAGTCCTCACACGCTGTTCAAGAACAAAACACAGTGAAGTCTTTTTAGTGGTGCAGCATATCCTGTGAATGTTTTGATCGTTTAAAGGTTAAACTAACAATCACAAATAGAAAAAGTCCAGAAAAACCACACTTATTGTAGTAGAATATTATTTGTTCCTTTTACTATTTCATAAAAATAATCTTACAAACCTTTCAATTCACTTAGTGACCCCATTTAGGGATCCTCACTCCATAGAGACCTTGCCTTTTAGAACATTCAATTGTCCATTTAAAAAATCATACACCTTTACAGTATGTTGTAATTTTGCACTTTTGACCCGGGTCTTTCTTGTCAACTATATAAAGGGATTTTAGATTGCATATTTAAACCGTTTTCCTTACTTTTTTATTATAATTATAATGTTCTACCTATCATATGTACAGTATGCTGATGACACTATTGCTCCTTCTCTGGATATGGCCGTTTCCAATTTAAAATCCGATGTTATCACGCTACAGCATGCGCTTCTTGATTCGAAACTGCAATTGAACAGTAAGAAAACCAAAGCAATGCATTTTGCTCCCAAGTCAGCATCCTCTTGCCTCTCCATTAACACCCTTGATGACGTCTCCGTTGAGTTTGTCGATAAATACAAATATCTGGATTTTGGTTGGACAGTAATCTAAACTTCAAACACCACATTGAAGTTCTAACTAAAACATTTAAATTCACTCTTGGCTTCCTTTACAGACTTAAATGTTGTTTTTCAACTTCATCCCGTAAAAGGTTGGTCTCTGGCTTATTCCTGCCCCAGCTTGACTACAGTGATACCATTTATAGATTTGCCTGTCCCACTGTTTTGGCCAAACTTGACCCACTCTACCATGCTGCACTGCGATATATATCAAATGCACCCTAGACTCATCATTGCAAACTGTAGCCTAACTGGATGGTCCTCACTCACTATGCGTAGGATGCAGCATTGGTTTTTATTATTGTATAAAGCCACTTTAGGTAAGCTTCCACTGTACATATGTGCCAGATTTGCTCCAGTTTGTGACTCTCACAACCTCAGATCCAGTGCCTGGATACGGTTCCAGGTACCTGCTGAGGCTGGGAAAAGGAGTCTTTTTTATTGTGGTCCTTGGTCTTGGAATGACCTTCAATCAAGCCTCAAACTGATGGTGGCACTTGTCCCTATAGCCTGTTTTAAATTGAAGTTGTCTGAAGTCCTTACCACCAGCTGCTCTTGCAGTAATAAGTAGTGCACCTTTCTTACTGTCCTAATGTGCACAATGGAGTGACTGCTTTTCGCCTTTTTGTTTTCTTAGTTGTGTTCTCTGTATTTTATATGTCTGTGTTAGGTGTAATAATGTGTAATGTTGCTGCCTTCTTGGCTAGGTCAGCATTGTAAATGAGATTGTATCCCAATGCTGGTTAAATAAAGGTTAAATAAAATAAAAATAACTTCCATGTAATGTAGTGCCTCGGATGACCAACTGACATCTAAACAGTTAAAAACAAAGCAATATCTGAAATGATAGTCAACTAAATGTGAGGTTGCTGGGACACACACTCAATGGACAGCTACTGCAGGAGAACTAAGTGTTGTCTCACTCTTCCTTAAAAAGCATACAGAAAGTCTGACGGCTATCTACTAACCTGTGAGGATGCTAACTTTTGCAATAAAGCAAATGAACATGAACATACACAAACTCTCAAATGATTTAATAAAATATTGTCACACGCACAACTGTACATCCCTAAGATAAATTAAAATGTTTTATGGAGATTGTGTCAACAGACAGAGATCCAACGCACCCCTGCTAAGTCGGATTAATGCTAAGGATCCTTTTCACGGCAATTAACAGCTGACAAGAGCAAATAGGATTGTAAAGCAAATGCTGTAAAACTGCCTGCTGATCGTTAGGCCTTTGAGATCGAGAGGACTGAAACATTGTGGGAGGAGGTTCGAGTGTAATAGGATCAACCAAGTAGCTTATGATATATATCATAAGTCAAATCCCCTCAAAGTCACGTATAATTCACATGTGTTCTGATAACGTTGTCTCTGTCAAACGTCAAATCATAAGGTTGTAATGATGGAAGGACGTGTTGCCTGTCCATCTCGCTGTGGTTTGCTGGCAGCTGACAGTGTGTTTTATGACGTGTGGTTCATCTCCAGTCATATATTTTAATAGGAAACATCCGTCTTCTTTTTATGCATAAGAATATTATGACTACCTCCTCCACAGAATTATCAGATCTAGTGAACTAAGCGCACCAGTGATCAGGTAATTGCTCTGTTTCACAGTGTGTGATCTTTTAAGTAGTAACACCTACTTGTGTTTACATAATGTGTACGAAATACACCATAAACATGTACGCTAATTACTTTAAATATTCAAAACTAATGTGTTTTTGTATTTATAACGACGTGTATAAAATGCTTACCAAAACACTGACATAGTGACATTGGATGATACATTAATAATAAAGTAATCATAATTAATGAAGCAGGTAGGGGTCATGTAAAATATATACATATATAAATATATATTGATGTTGAATTCCCTAAGAATTGCTGTTATTAATAGTGTTAATAAATCCAAATGTTATGCTTTCAAAAAAACGGAATACAATTAATAACGTGAGGTTACATTTTCCAAAAAGGACTTGCTCCTCTCCCTCTCAGTGTTCTCTGTACAAAAAGTAAACAAGTCGGAATAAGCAATACATAAAGCCAAACATTTACTTTAATAATCCATATGCTGTTTTAAAAGAGGAAATTACATTCGGTAGCAGCTGAGTGAATGTGTGCTTGGCTCCAAATACACAGCTGTATAGACCTCTTCTAAAGTCTCAGCCGGGCTATAAAGAGTGACACATACACTATGAATCACTTTGCAATAGGTGCTAGACTAGAAAATATGATGTATGTATTGAATCAAACTACCTCCTGCCTTTATGACAGCATTCAAATAAATAGGCTCACAGTACAAGACCTTAGTCAACAAATTGAGCGCAATATCATTTACCTTTTACAGTTCCCATAAAGAGTGCACTGCAGCTATGCACAAACTGCTTTGAAGCTTGCAAATCTCACAAATATGTCCTTTATTGGCCCACTATAGTCATAAATTCTTAACACAAGAAAAATAAACTATGCCAATAGAAGGCTGACGTCGGGCAACTTGAAACAGGAGGCAATTCCAGTGTGAGACCTGCATCTTAAAGCAAGACAGACAGAGAGCGCGAGCTGCTGGATCATGGCACACAATGCAGAGATCTGATCAGAAAACAAACTGTTGACTATCTGAAAGGGGTGCAAGAGCTAAGACTGATAAAACCACACAGTTAGCCAATTGAACGCTGTGGCACATAAGTACTTTGTTCTGGTCAGATTAAATGGCATTACATAATGGGAACAGTACACTTGGTGTTTAACAGGAGTGACCATCTGTAACCTTCTGTTCGGTCGCAACCCTCTGTGTACTTACTGACGTCTCAATGCATGGCGGAATAAGTGCACAGACCTTTTCACTACTTTGATCCCTAAACGTAAATGAGGGTCGATGCGCTTGAGAAAGCCTCAGCTCTGAAAGACACTGAAAACTTGAATTATCCAGCATCCCTTTCTCTCTACATCCTCTCCATCTGAATGACGTTTGACCAAACACTGATGAGATCAAATCAAGTTGACACAAAAGATATAGCAATTTGAAATCTTAAATCACTATTCAATCCAACAGTTGTGTTATTGATTGCAAGCACCATATAATCACATCGCCAGTAAACCTTCACACATCTTTAGAAGCCTCTTTATTCATTACTTCACCAAAAAAAAACTCTTACAGTAATGTATCTGCCAAGAACACAGGCCTTGGCAGAGCCAATATGGAGGGCATCATCTTCCTCTGCATCCTGCCAGCCAGATCAGATCCTAGATCAGCATTGAAACCACACACACTTTACGTAGTTTCTTAACGCTCAATTACAGCCTTGTTGGAAGAAGAAAAAGTACTAGATGGGCGAAGAAGGAAAGAGGAGTGATGAATTTGTACAGTTTTAAAGAATGGGAGTAAGAGGTGGAGCAGAGGAAAGGAGAGCGACCTGAAAACGGCATTTCAGTGAGTCCTAGTGCATGTAATTTATTAAAAATCAATATTTTACAGAGAAACATAAAGAATGGGGTGACAGATCTTTTGACTTTGTAGATTAAAAAACGATCCCTGGTTATTAAAAAACAATATGTGGTGGGTACTGGAGTGTTACTTGAGTTTGACATGATGCTTTGTGATTATTTTAGATATATTTTCATCATACTGTATGAATGACTATATGAAAGTAGGTGTCTGTTTCTTACTGATATATTGTAGAGGTTAAACCATATTTAGGTGAAACTTGCCAGAAGAAAAGATGGGAACAAAGAGAAATGGCCCATATAAAAATGAGAACAAAAGCAAACAGTAGGGCCTTACATTACTGCATAAGTGAATAATAAAAAATGCACTATCAGAGAAAAGGATTACGCTGGTATTATGGCTAACCCTTCTGCTATATTAACAAGTGAAGAGCACACTGTCAATTCCAATTGAACCAAGAGTCCCAACTAGCTTTGCTTTGATGCAGGATTACATAAAGGACTCAATTCAGGCATTCAGAGAAAGGAGATTTAGGAACAGCTAACGCCAACACTATCTGAATCATCAAAAATATGGGATTAGTGTTTGATGGCTCAGTTTCCTGATGATGCATTTTAAGAGGGACAGACTGCAAACACACACACATGCCTTAGTTGTTGTGCTTGTGTCTAGGTGGGAAGACATCCAGGCATTTGTTACCCTTTGTGATGGGAACATGGAAAGATGAACCTGATGAAATGGGGTTGCTCCAGAACAAAAGTCCGTATTCAAGTTTCCTTCAAAACTTAAGTGACAGGAGAGTTCACCAATCGAACAAAACATTTTCCTGTCCCACATATACTCATGTGGGTATTTAAATTGTATTACCCGTTCTGCATCCGTTCTGCACCTTTGCACAATTCCTTAAAAATCTTCATATATTTTACAAATTACATTTACTGTTACATGGGAAATTCCAAGCAAACGACCCAGAGCTGCAGTTAATCTGACCCAGAAAGCTGTATAAATAGATGTACTTTGGAAAGTTTGGCAAAACTAAAAATAGAGATTATGTGGTGATTTTAGTTTTTGCAGATTTGTAACCCAGTCTGCAGCAGTGGCCAAGTAACAGGGCTAACGCAGGTCAAATGTGTCGTAGAATTCCCCTTCCTGTATCATAGAACAAACCAAAGTGCATCGCATCATTGAAATGTATCCCACTATTTAGAATATGAATTGAAAAATATTTTCCAAGTCTTGTGGGCTGACACCGGACAGATCCTGTTCACTCGCAGCTGTTCCACAGCCTGAACATTTTCTACTACATCGGCCAAGTCATCCCACCTGTTAACCATGTGCTCAACAAACTCCAAATCACATGCACCCACATTCTGAAATGGGAAGCCAGAATTAAGCCGGTTTACAGGGACTATAAACGGAGGTGTTTGTGGTAAGTCATTGTAATGCAAGAATAGTTGTGCAATGATTAATGTGTACATCTGTTGCTAATCTAGTCTACTAAACAACATTCTAAATATGGTTTGTTTGGTTTTGACTCTCTTAGTAGATTTATAGAGTTAGACGCAGATCCAGTCCCACTATTTCCCCATTCTGTAATGGTTTCTATTTAACTCTCATGTCTGTTTTATGCATGAGTCAGTGCCCAAACCGAGACCACAGAAAAGGTTATTTTCACCCTGTCCATATTATTACAACTTCTGAAGACGGTGTGAGAACAGCAGCCTGCTCTGTTGGCCCTGTCACTTTGAAGAAATCAAACCAGAGCTCTAGCACGTAACTCCCACGTCCCAGCACGATAGCAATGTCTACAATCTTCGCCCCGCTGCTTACAGTGAGGTCATGCTCTCTAAACATGTTGCTTGCGTGTGTGTTATGCACATACAGTACAGTGTAAAGCAGCGATCCAGATTTTATAATGTCATGACCTGAAGCTGGGATGTCTTCACAATCAACATCAAAGACACTTCAAAACGCATGTTAGAGGAACTGATAATTTTGTAAGAGAGATTCACTCAAACCCATCAACACATTAAAGCAGGACACAACCATCCATTCAACTCATGTTTAATACCTCTTTGCTGTATGCACTAAATTACTAATGCAGTAACACCTTCACTTTCTGCTGCTGACTTCTCTTTTTTGTTTTATACTCAAAGGTTTGATATTTGAAACATTTAAACTATACTTTGTTTCTTGTCAAGAAAATAATAATTGCTCAGGGTTTCCAAGGTTACCAACTTGTGCTTTCAGTAGGGCCACTGAACCAAACATGTGTCTGCTTTGCTCAAACCCTCAAACTCATCACTTTGTTTGCACCTTTTTATCTCGACTCTCCGTCAAAAGTCACACTTCCTGCCTGATAACGACGTTTTGCCAAACACTCAGCTGTCCTGCTGTCCTAGCGGTTAAGATGCAGATCCTAATGTGAGACATGTAGACCTTTCTGGTCTTATCCCAGGTGGCACTCTTGTTGTCTTCACACTAACACACCTTAGCAAACTCTGTCCAAACAAAGTCCGATGCAAGCCTGTACACCACCAAGTGCAGGGCACCAATCTCTCTTTTAAGTTATTTCTGGCTCCAGCTAATAGCTCTGCAGTATATGTTCATTGATTATGTCCCCCCCCTCCAGAAGTGATGTTTAACAACTGGCAAATAAATTACACATTTCCTTGAAGGAAGCGGAGAACATTTATTCAATAAACTTGTGTATACATTTCTGCAGATATAGCTACAAATGATGTCACCAGCTGTGTCCACGCAGGCATGACATTTCAAACAAATACAAATATAGCCTTGAAACAAGAAAAACAGAAGAAATTGTGAAGATAAAACCAAATTGGATAAGAATGCTCAGAATATAAAATGTAATATCCCTCAAGTCTATCATATACTAGTGTAGAGTGTGTCAGAATCACACTGTTAATCTTAAAACCTTAAAAGCAAACAAATGTTTAAACTGAAGGACGGTGTGATACATAAAATATGGCTACAGAGGGCTCTGGTCTGATCTGAGTGCAGTTGTGGTTCTGACTCCGTACCAGTCAGTGTGGAAGAGGTAGCGTGGGCATTAGCTGATGCTACCAGAGTTTTATGACAACCGAGAACCCATTACACAGTTGAGAATGACAGCAGAAGGGAATTAATAGAGGTTTTGGCTCTACACCAAGACATGAATTATGCAGCCAGGCCATTCAGACATGGGGCGGTGTATCTTTTGTAAATGCCTTACACAGGGAAAGCAATATTAGCCAACAATTCCTCCTGCCACTGAGTTACACTCGTCGAAAGAGAGAGAGAGAGGAAAAAGAGAGAGCAGCAGAAGTAGAAGCTTGTGGCCCTACCAGTGACAAAAGCTCCAAAAGGAGCAAGGGGTACCATTTGTGTGAATTAGAGAGGGATGAAGGGTCATTATGTTAAACCCTGCAGATGGCGACCAATCGAAAATACAAGTGCTTTAAGTGGCCACTCACTTTTTCAAGCATCATTATAAGCACAATTCACATAAAAGGGTTCTACAAATGCTCAATATACTTATTTTTGTGAGCACACATCTATTAGTCCAGGTGTCTTTGTGCAGGAATGTGAGTTAGTGTATGTGAAATAAAGAAGAAGACAGGAAAACCTGAATATGTGTATGTCCAACACTGAGTCGAGCTCCAGGCTAGGTGTACTATCTGGTGTTTACAGAGCTCCTGATCAGAGGGATTTCAATTACACAGGAACCGCTTAAGACAGCTGCTTTACTCAGCGTTATCAAACCGCCCACACATGGCATGCGCTGACACCCGACAACACTCACACAACAAGCGGTAAACAGAAATCTACACTCTTCCCGGTATTTACAACCCCTTGCAGTGGCAACAGGTGACTAACCAGGGTGATGGTAGTTTTTATTGACAACATTTCACCAGGGATTACTGGCCTCAAGACTGTTCTCACAAGAGGCAGGTCAAACCTTGGAAATTACATTTATATTCAGTCAGCATGATCTATAAAAAGAAAAATGTAGACAGTGCCATAATAAAGCCTTCTGTAACTGTGTAACCTTACAGCGCTTAATGTAATATGCATGACGAAGTTTGAGGTATGAAGCTGGATTAACCAAGATGAAAGCGATTCACAGGACTCTGGCCAGAGCCATCGTAGATTTTTCTTTTGATTTATAGTTTAGCATCTGATTTCACCCGTTGATAGCAACACTGCAACATTAGATGGATGGATCGTAAATGCGTTTACATTCCTTCGATTATTTTGTTACACACATGTTCTAAACTGGATGTACATCCAACTAAAATCCAAGAGTAGACAACACCCTGCAATCACTGTTGAGTTATTTCACTGTGATACACAACATCAATCAAGAAAATCAGAAGTCTTGCTTTGGGAATGACTCATGGCTGGATGTGTATAAGTGAAGAGCAGAACTTCATCAAAGTTGACTTATCAACATTATCAACAATCCCTTCATTCACAAGAAAGGAAGTAAAAGGCTCGATCTGATCAATCACAATTTTTCACAGAATCTGCTGTAACCCCTACTTATAGCTTTATGTTATTTAAGAGGCTCACATCACCTACAGCTTACAGTAGCTATGCCAGCTATGTGCATACTGTTGGCATGGCTGCTCTGTCGTGACCCCTTCACTCACTACTATAAATCCCACTTAAGTCGGCTAAAAAAAAAAAAAGCCAAAAATAACATTCAACGAAAGATTCATGGTGCATTTTCCATATTAATTGTAGCCATTTGTGTCATTAATTGTAGCCATTCTTTAGCAGAATTGTGTCATTAATTGATCGACGTACCAAATTGAGTAACTCTAATTAACAAAATGCACCAATGCACTCACGATCACTGAAGCTCTTATTTGTCTTTAAACGACATGACAACTTTTAGTTCTGACAGACTTTGCTCGGCTATCAGTTAAATTAAGAGAAGCTTTTGGTCTGATCTGGCTCAGGATATTAAACATTTTATTTAAACCCTCGGTCAAACCACTGCAGAAGAGTTGGTGATATAATAAGGCACATCAGAATAAAACAACGGTATTGCAATTTCAGGTTACCCCAGCAACTATCTTTAACACAACACAACTTAATCCTTAAGACCTGGAAAGAGCTGCCCAACTATTTATTGATGTCGTGCGAGTGAACGACAGCTACAGGGAGGGTCGGTGTGAGATGAAGGAAAGGGCCAGTTGTTGAAGATCCCCGTGTGAAAATGGTTCGGTAACTGAAAACCACTTGTTGCCCTTTCATGCTTTTCCAGAACAGTCCACACTGCAAGGCCAGGGGGAGCAGTTGGGGAAACATACCAAAAAGCTTTGTCTCGGGTTTAGCTACACTTGATTTCATTCATGTATTCACTAAACGATCGGTTGCCGATGGATGAATGAATAGCTGAAATACTGAGCCAGTACTTGCATTTTCCGCCACCTGCACACGGAGATTATTGTGTTTTTCCCTCATTAATGGTGCCACAGCTGTTTGGGTGTTTGTATGAACAGCCAAAAATGACAAACAGCAGCCAAGGCCACAAAACACTAAACTGCTTGAAACTGTTGCAGATAATAACCATGACAACATCCACGGCTGGAAAGGAGAAATGAGACAGGGTGGCTGGAGTGCAACACAGCAATGTTACAGGCATCTCTCAATTGAGGCAGTATTTCTAAGGGGATATGGGCTATTAGTGTTGTTGATAACTGTTTAATGAGAGACAATTGTAACAATTAGGCATTAATGGCTTCATTATACTTATCTGCCCTGATTCCTACATTGTTGAGTACAATGTGAGTGGGCTTTACCTGCTGTTTTGTGTCAGAGATGATTCACTTCAAAACCCAACCACCCTTCTTTCAAAACAAGCAGCAGTGAATCAGTATGCATGCCAGGATCTGTGCTGTCAACGTGAGCAAAGTGTGTATGTTCCTGTCTGTACTGCTAACGTGGATTGTGCCTTGTTGTTCTGAGCAAAACAAATTGTAGGCCCTTCAGCAAATACTGCTGAAATGAAAGACGATGTGTCAACTGCTCCTCTGCAGTAAAAATCCTTGTCAACTAAGGTTTGTTAAATATTTAATGACCATACATGCAGTAAATGGCTATTTACGGCAATCACTGCAGGGCGCATTTGTGCATTTGTGCATTCGATGACAGCAGCAATTGTATGAATGCTTCTTCCTAAGAAGGCCTATACTGTAGTTCATGCTGAATAACAAAACTGGAATAAAAACTACAGCTTCCTTGCTTTAAAAACACAAGTCACTGCCAAGGCTTAAACAGCAATGATCTTTTAATGACAAACTGAAAGCACTGGTACAGTATATGTATTTAGAAAGCCATTTCTTTTGGAGATAATAAGCTTTATAGCCTCAGTTTCATAGGTCAGCTCTGACTTTTCGCCACACAAAAACAAAGCAGCACATTGGAAACGAATGCCAAATTGCTACACTAGACCAATGGAAATAGAATGAAGAGAGAGATACTTACAGCCTCCATTTCCTCATGTTATTATGGTTGTATTGCTACAGGGCCAGATGTCCTATTCAGCTGAGATGGAGAGATACTGAGAATAAACCTGATATCCTTGGTGCTTCATAATATTGCAGAATGCAACACATAAAGGAAGGCAGCATTTGAAATCATCCAACATGGTTTACATCACATGTGAAGATTGATATCAGCATCTCAGAATATGACCTCATCCCTGCACATTATGCAGATCAGTTGAAGTCAATATCATCTCCAGGTCCATCATGATCAGGCAATGCCTTCTTTGCAAAGGCTTCAAAATCAACCTCAGCTGTTTGCTGTCTGTTTTCTAGGGTCATGGATTCATTTAAACTGTTTCGGCTGAATGTTTAGTTTTTTGCCATTCCTTATGTAGATGCTTGACATCACAGCCCTCATTATTTGCAGAGCAGTAGACCTTAGGCAGCAGACATGAACACCCACTGGAGACATACGGTAGATGGAGGAGCTTACGAGTGTATTCATCACGCTCACAGTCTTCCAACTGGTGCGCCCTTTACAGTTCATCAAGTTCAGATCTAATGCAGACTTGACTTGCTTTTGTCCTCCATATGACCTAGCCACAAACATTCCATTATGGCTTGAGGCCATAAAACCCAGAGGGACCGTAATTCAGTACATAAAGCACCTCTGATCCAGTGCAATTCCCTTCACTGAACTTTTCCACCGTAACTCTGATTACCAGGGTACGTCAAAAAGCCATTAGGGTCAAGTAGTCCTTCCAGAAGAGGGCTTTTTGTGTGCTTCTCATTCTGTGTACTTAGCAATGTCAGCCACTATAGGCTTTCACTAAAAACCCGAAAATCGAAAGTGAAATAAAATGAAGTGGATTGTTACTATTATGATATTACATATTCCACACAGCATGGTAAGCTAAACAGCTAGGATTAATAATGTAGGTGAGAAAAACTAATCAACAAATCGAGCAGCAGTGGCTTTCCATGACCTTTGCTGCTGCTGGCCTGCAGTTTCCCTATCCACAGGGGATTGTGGGTAAAGCAGCTAGAGATGATGGAAGGTGTCTATCAGGATACGACCACTCTGAGCAGAAGGAAGAGACTGATACATAAAGACAAAGAGAAAGATGAGGACAAAAATACCAAGATTATGGTCTTATCGGACAAGCAGTCTTTAGTTTAGTGCACAAATTGGACATTAAATATAAAGAATATTCATTTAAAAGTATCATCCCTATAACTTACCAATACCTAAGAGATTGAAAGATCCTCTTTAGATTACAAAAAAGTCATAATTCTCAGAAACAAATGACCTTTAGCTGTAAAAGAGGGCTAAATATAGCACAGTCAGGCTCTGTAAACCCAATGAACTAATTCAACCTCTGACAAGATGTAGAAGCTATTTCTTTATCCCTCCATCCGCCACACCTCACCACCTCAGGGGTCACCCTGAAAAAAAGAGCATCATAACCACAAGATAAGGCAAATAGCACAGGAGACACCGTATCCCTCCATCCATCATCATCCTCCTCATCCTCAGCATGCCTTCCAGCGGACTCCGTGCCCTGCCCCCTGACCTGGGCCATAAACAGGGTAATGATACTCTGTAGGAGCAAAAACTGTGAACATGGAACTCCAAGGCTGAGAGCATGATGACAGCTTAGTAAGCAATCATTTCTTTAAACAAATGGTTCAAACTGGATACAACCTTGGTTTGACAACTCAAATGGATTGTGTATTTTGACTGGTGGCACCCGGAGAGCGGAGTTTAACAACAGGCCAGAGGGAAAATGTACACTGCAATTAGGCTTCTGACCTTGGGAAGGTGTTAATGTATTGTGACAAGAACAGACAGAGTGTATGCTGAGTTTTAAAATGGCAGCTTTATGCATTTAGTATTAAGATGTGGATTGCCTATGTGTTGTAATGTTGGTTGATAGGGTCCTTGGCCAACTACTGCTTTGTTAATCTAACCTCTGGCATAGTGCTGCTGTGCCATCTTGGCCCCCTCAACATAATTTAAACATGTTTTAATAAAGTATTTGTTGTGACTATTTTTAAAATGGAAGGGATAATGTTTTAGGTGATTTAACATTACCCTTGTAATTTGAAAGACAGCATCACAACAGATGCACGACAACCACTCATCCTTTCAAATACAGATGGAATTTTGAATCAGTTGTTTGTCTTATCTTCTTCCTCCATTGTTATATGTCATTCTCCAATAGAGACACAGCAATAGAAAAGAGATTGATATGAACGGGCCTCCCGACCTTATCTAAATATATGATCTCACACTCTGTATTTCCTTTTCGATCTACAGCAGAGACAAAGTATGTGCAGGTTATTATGGCCACCAGAAAGTCCTGCAGTAACAGAGGTAAGAAGGACATAATGAAAACCATGGAATATATTGGCATCAAGCTTAAGACAAACAAAATATGGAAATATAATCTAGGGGGTTTTCTTTTTTATATAACATTCAAATGTGACTTTCCAGAAATAGCTTATTGTCAGCTTCATCCAGTTTAGCTCTCACTCATGAATAATTCAGAGAACATTTTACAGGTGAGAATGAGCTCATCCACATACTCCTACAGTGCTGCATCAGAGGCGAAAAAAGATGCTTCAAATAACGCACCATGTGTAGTCATATCCGTCCACTGCGTAACATGACATCAAACACTATGTGTGCTACATCACACATGCTGGAGACATAGAGAATGGGCCGCTTCATGGCGATTCCCCCATTTACATGCTTGGTGTTACTGTGCTCAGAATATACGGTACATAGGCTGCATGTCCTATAGCCTACATTCTGACCTAGATGTGAGAAAGGGGGCAGCGAGGAGACTTAAACACTTCTCTGTTTCTCTGCTGTCTCGTGGAAGTGTAAAGTCCTTCTCCGACACACTTAGCTACTTAATGGGGCCTATTCAAAGGGTTTTTGTGTGTGAGAGAGTGAGACACGGTAATCCTGCCTCCCCAGCCACCAACCCCACGACCACCTCACCAGCCACACTAGGCTCAGGCAGAGAGCATGCACATTAAAGATGACTGCTCATCACGTGAGCCCGCTACGGCAGTGCTTTATAACTGACTGCTGAATTCAGGCTTTTATAAAATAGACTGAGCATTGCAGGTTTCTGGGTACAGAAGAGGAGAATTGTCACACCATGTAAAGGCTCAGACTGCTGGAATATATTCTGCCTTTCAAGGTTAAATCGAGCAGGTTGAATGAAAGTGGACTGAGGAACTGGGCTAGTCAGATCTGGTCTAATCTGGGCCGGGCTGTTCTGGGTCTGTCTGTTGACTGTCTCAGCGCTGCCACTCTGTACCCAGAGGGCCTGTTATTTTGGGAGCTCAGCTGAGAAGAGACGACAACATCATGAACTGCTTAAGCTGCTTACATTTCCTGAAGCACTCCCAGTGCACCCTGGGATCGACACCCTTGTGTTGCTACTCTCACTGTTGCTCAACCATGCACCAATTGCATGTTAACAGGCATTGTGTTGAAAGTGCAGATGCAAAAATCTACACAGGCACACTCATGATTAGAGAAACGCCTCCTGTTTCATCATGTTGAGTGATATCACAGAGAAGCAGGTGACTACCTGATGGATGTGTGCGGATCAAGAGGAGTGCTAAGCATGAGGACAAGTCAGTGGAGCTTGAAGAGGAGAAAATCCCAGAAGGCAATAGAGGGGTTAGATGGGGTACTAAAGAAGTGAGGTAATGAGGTGCATGTGAAGAAGGAGGCATAACTCAGAGTTGTTATAGTATTGAAATTATGCTTTCTTAGTTTTTCTATTCCTGCATTGTTTGATCAAATGTTACTGCACTTCTTTAACTTCAATCATTTGTTTGTGTTACTGCTCACTCTGCTCTCACACATCCAGACCCCTGATGCAGAGAGCCCAGACGGCCACTGTTAAACTCCTGGCCTTGGATATTACAAGCTTGATGGCCAGCAGGGCAACATAACATTTGACAACATAAAATCTAAGGGTCACTGAGGGAGGAAAAGCGACATTTTGTTCTCAGTGGAGGTGATGGAGGAGAAGTAGAGATACAAATATACAAACCCTTTCAAAAAAATAAATTACTAATGTGCTGTTTAAAGTAATTTGAGGCGATGTAAAAGAAGCAAGTGGTGTGAGCACAAACAAAGAGGTGATGACAAAAAGTCTGTAAGGTTACTGCAGCAGTGGGCTTGTTACTAAAGCACTTACAGCATTTATCTACAGAAAGGGTAACACAAGTTAGAATGATTTCTCAGTCAATGGACGATCATTTGAATACACTTGAGAAAATACATCAGCACATAAATGCCGATTTCTTTTGCCAAAACTGCTCTTGCTGTAGTTCAGCACAGCTCAACAGTGCTCAGTAGATGTGTGTGACCCATATGGGTGTATTTCTTTTTCTTTCTTTTACTTGGCTGGATACACCAGGGTTGAATTAGAGGGAAGTCAGACAGTGAGATCAGTCGCAGGTTAGCTGTGCAGACATTCATCAGCATTCAGACTGCTGCTGGCTCAGACAGCATCCTACAGTTCAGCACGATTCAAAGTGTGAGAGACGGAGAGAAGCTGAGAGAGAGCAGGAGTGAGGCAGAATGAAACCCTCAGGCCAGAGAAGTCACTTGAAGTAACCTTGCAAGACCGCATGCATGGGCCTCTGCCATGCCAACATTAATGGACACATACTGTACATTAATAGCAGTCATGACAGGCACAAAGGAGGATGATCAGCAGCTGTGTTCAATGAATGTGTGCTCAGAAGTTAATACTTCTGCATTTTACCTTGAAAATGCTGATGCTGTGCCTTGAATGAGAATGAGCGTGTGTAGATTTGTTATGCGTGTTACCACAAGCTGTGACTTCATCCATGCTATACTCATGCTACAACACACAAATGCATGCAAATGTTCATTTATATACTTGCCAACACATATGCATACAGTGCATACTCAGACACGCACAGTCTGTACATATTACTATATGATCATGCATTGAATGAGACATGCACACACTCACACCTTGTTTCAAATAATGTCCTCGGGCTAATCTATTATTACATGACTGCTCTTCCTCTCCCTCCATGCTGTGTATTAAATGACATGAAGTAGCATTGGGCAGTCAATAGCCCAAACCTACCCAGACACAGCAGATGGGAAAGCCATTAGGGTTTATACCAGTTCACACAACCCTGCCTCTGAGGGTTTGCTTTTACACACTGTGAGGTAGGAAGTCAAATACTGATCCTTCAAAATAAAAGCCAGGATTTCACTTCTCACTGCTGTAATGTTCAAACTGGACACATGCTCAGCAGAGACAATCTATCTATTAACGGAATATTTTATTTATTTCCACAAATTTCCTTTTTACCATCTCTATCTATTTAGAACAAGCAAGAACTCAAGAAATGCAAAGAAATAAAAGAAAGTGCTTAACAATTAGTATTGCTAGTCTCCCAGAGGCAGGTAAAAACTGCTGTGGTCGGCTTGAATTAAGATCATAAAATATAAAGAAATGGGACAATGGCAAAATAAATTCATGGAAACTACTCAAGCGACTTTTGCAACGTTGACCCTTTTTCCATTGTCCATCAGTGTGCTCAGTATGTTTGAGCCATTGTTGTTGCCAAAATATGAGTAAATGCACCGCTTTGGTGCCGTTTTATTGGCCTCCTCAAGCCCTGCCAGTATGTAGCCATATGTTGGCAAAACTACTGTACACTGTATGAGTCTTTGCAACATACTGATAATACAGATGGACCGTGAGGAAAAGGGAGTGTAAGGGGTTTCATTCATATTTTATAATGTTTTCATCATTTTTACACTGGGAAATTGCAGCCATGGGAATGCATAATCATGACTAAACAGGACATAGTTGATGTCAAAGCTCTTCTCAGGATTATGGGGTATGTGTGTTTGAATCCTTACTTTTAATTGTATAAATCTAATGAACAGTACTCCCATGTGTAATAGAACAACTCAATTTCTCCTTAATCTCCAGTGTGTCTCAAATGAAGGAAACATGTGTTGTGAAATACCTCCACAGGAGCCATCAGAGTACCTACACAACTGCCTGTTAATAATCCCAAACGTGCACGAATCAGTGACGTGTACAACAGAATCAGCACAGCCTGTTAGAAGAAATTCCAACATCGGGTCATTTTCCTTCCATTTCTCTGCTTTCATCATTCGTTCAATCAGCAGGCAGGGTGCCGTGACACAACTACTCATTAGTAAGCAGCAGTGGGCAAGCGGAGATCACTTTGCAAAGACAAACATCTTAATTAGTTCAGCTGAAAATAGTTTGAAAAACTGGGCGAGAAGCATAATATCAGCAGCACTGTAATTCTGTCTGGGCTACATTTGGATTTCACACTTAAAGGGGAGGTTTACCGAAGCCCTTACTGTATTTATGGGTTTCACCTGGACATGGTGTCAACAAACCAACAAGTGATGGAACTGTTTTCTATTTTAATAATGAGCTTCTATAATATGTTGTTCTACTTTACTGACATGTAATCAGATTACACAGCCATCACGTGTGTAACTTACTTCTGCGAGCAAAGATCTGCTTAACATTGTAAATCTGAGGGACTGAGAACATGTATGCGCCTGCAGTTAAAACCCTATCCTCTCCTGGTGTGTGTGTGTGTTTGTGTGTGTGTGTGTGTGTGTGTGTGTGTGTGTGTGTGTGCGTGCGTGCGTGCTTGCGTGCGTGCGTGTGTGTGTGTGTTACAGCCTGTTCTTTTGCGTATGTGTTCATGCTCAGACTGTTAGGAGCAAAGAGAGAGAAGTGCTTCCTGTACACTCGCAGCTTCTTATCCGTCACAAAATCTTCTACAAAGGAGAGCAAACACGAAGATGATTGAATAAAAACACTTCCTCAGCTTGACACACCTGCACAAACATGCATATATATAAATAGATGCCAGACTTTTCAATTTATTTTATTCAGAGCTGGATGAGCAGAGATGGAGCAGCTGTCATCAAATCTACCATGACCTGGGGATATATTAACCATTTCCCCTCACTCCACTCTCTCTTTGTCAATTGTAGCTCACTAAGGCCAAAAGTACGTCGACCAAATCCACACTGCATCGTTCATTCAATTTGCACACGTGATTTCTTGTTAATTAGTACCTCATTATTGAGGTAGTGGCTAATTACACAATCAGTGACTGGAACTGCATTCTAACGCTTTCTTCTCTGGGTTACGTTTGTCTGTGTACAGCAAACTCAGAGAAGATACGCAGTAAGTAATGATGCTGCATTAGAATGCCAATTCCAATTACAACAAATGTATAAAGGTCACAGTTCAGCTGCACATAGAAACGACTGCTTGGGAATCTCCGCTTTAAAGGACTTTTGAGGCAAATATGAGGTGCAAGGTGTGTTTCATGTGTGTTTTCTTTCGAAGCTAGTGCCATAAAGATATGTCCATGTTATTCAAATCTAATGACCGATACAGTAATCTGAATCTAAAAACAACTGGAAGTTATTGCATTTTATCCCGCTAGCTTTGCCCACTTATCACCTTACTCAGCAGGTGAAGGCAGCAGTAAAGGTTTAATAAGACACAGCTTATGAAGGCACTGAAGGTACTTTAAAACCCTCAGCGTCTGCTACACTTATGTCTCATTTTCATTGTAAACTAATTATCTTTAATTGGTGGTGGTAGTTTGTACATACATGGGTACATTGCAAACATGAACTACAAAAAGCAATTCTACTTTTTATGGGGCACATTTACTTTAATTGATCATCTTAGATCATGAAATGAAATGGCATAGTAATTGGCAGAAAGCTCTATATAGAAATGAAGAACAACTCATAATGTGGACGCTTAAGTTGAACTACAGTAATCGTTAAGTAAAGCCCATAGGCTTGCATATGCTTGTAAAGTAAAGTGGTGTCGCCATTAAGTTTAATGAAAAAGATGCTAAGCCTGTAGCCTGTCAAAGCAATGAGCGTGTTGCTTTAGATTCCAGCATGGGTCAGGTCATTTTCAGCTGCAGGGTTAGTGGTTATCGCAGAGTGGGCAGCTTGGTAAGCCTGCTGGGTAAAAGGAACTAAGACACCCCCGAATGCGTGTGTGTGTGTGTGTGTGTGTGTGTGTGTGTGTGTGTGTGTGTGTGTGTGTGTGTGTGTGTGTGTGTGTGTGTGTGTGTGTGTGTGTGTGTGTGTGTGTGTGTGTGTGTGTGTGTGTGTGTGTGTGTGTGTGTGTGTGTGTGTGTGTGTGTGTGTGTGTGTGTGTGTGTGTGTGTGTGTGTGTGTGTGTGTGTGTGTGTGTTGTATGGGTCGGTGGCTATTACTGTGATGTTACGGCCAAGACAGGATAGAGACCAAGAGCCAAAGACAAGGGACCGGTAGAGCAGCTCCCAATGAGACTGAGCAGCCATCTGTTCCTCAGAGCTTTACAGCATAAAGTGCTGAACAGCCACCCACACACAAACTATGCAAATCTCACAACACATTTAGCTGATGGAGCCTGTGCATTTACAGTATAGAGTAGCATGTTGTAGGCATTAAGGCACTTTTACACTTCCTGACACTCCAGAATTGCTTGCTGCTCCAATTCCTCCTATGAACATAAGCACCAGACTTAGAAAGAGTGGATTTATCTCTTTTCATATGACCATATTTTTATTTGGATGATATGAACCTTTTGGAATCTTATACCAAAGTAAAGGCTCTGCTTTGTTAATGGATTACAGTCGTTATCATCTGCACCAAAAAAAAGATTCTCGGGGGATGGGTGAAGGATGCATTTTGGCACCAGAAGCTTTTAATGGAAAAGTCGAAACTGCCAGGGGTTCAAAGAAAATACCAAGTGAAGGAAGTGAATTGATCCGTCAGAGAATAATATGATGTGTTATTGTTTTTCACTTTCCTATGTCTCACAGCTAAGGAGCGATACAAGGGCTTTTTTAAACGGTGTGATGACTGATTTTAGAGCAAGTGTGAGGACTGCCTCCACACAGTGTTAACAACACACTCTGGTAATCCTACCAAATATTGCCACTGGGTCCAAATACAGTTTTCTAACTGTCAAAATAGTCAACACAATACCTACAAGTAAGCCATGAAACGTGTCAAAGCATGTGAAGAAGCAACGATGTTCAATAGATTGATAATGTTTTTAGAAGACTTCTAAACTCAATGCTTGGTCTCAGAAATATCAAACGTCTAGCTTTCTTTACAAGGATGCATGTGTTTTTAATGGTGACATGAGCATGAAGGCATGTACTGTGATTACATGGAAATAATGTGAGTGCATGTGAGAGTCTACAGATGTTCACATTTCATATATTATTCATGCTCCAGTGTGAACGTGTTGAGGTTTCAAGTGCATGAGATGTGGGTAAGATTACACCATATTATTTTTAGACCAAAATGACTGATTGAAATCATTGATTTATTTTGTCAATCAAATAATTGATTAAGGGACAAATTGTGTCTTTTGTTCCATACAATTAGCATTAAACAGACGTACCGTAAATAGATCCAGACAAGCACAGTGCAACCCACAATGCAAACACGAGAGATAATCTGGGCGATAAACAAACACCAGATGCCTTCCATTTTCATCAACAGGGAACAGCCAAATACAAAGATTAGAATACTCATGCAGACCAAAGTCAAAACACCGGATAGGCCAAAAGACATTATACAACAAGCAAGAAAAAAGCCAGCTCAGACTCTCCTGGTTGGAAACACGTCTTACAGCGAAGGTAATGTACTGCAGCATTGCCTCCGCTGTGGGACCTGTTTTAAAGGTTGCTCTGACACAAAGGTATTCATGGCGTAAATAGTTGAATAACGATTAGAGAAAAAAAAGTTTAAGGAATGTTCCGTTGCCAAAAGACCACTTGAGAAATTAGCATAATTGTCAGGAATCAAACATTTGGTTATATGAAGCAGTTCTGCTCTTTTTCTAAGGTCAAACATTACTTTCTGCAGAGAACAACATAATCAACCTGAAATTAGAATGAACTGCTACGGTTAATGAAGGGGGTATTAGACAAGGAACAACAGCCAGTCAGGCTATTTCAATGTTCTGCTGTAACCTTTAAGCAAAGCTGCAGCGTTTTGTCGTTATTGCATATAACCTTTTAATCAGCACTGTTCATCTTCTTTATGGTAAGGATTACTGTTAGATCACTGATTGCCATCTCTTTCTCTCACTCTTTCTCACACTCCCTCTCTGTCTCTCTCTGTCTATCTCTGTCTCTGTCTCTCTCTCTTTCTCTCTCTCTCTCTCTGTACTGCAGTGTAGGCAGAGGCTTGTCTCCTCTAATTACTCTGAAAATGATGTGATCATTCACCACAGAGTATCTCTAATGACATCTGACAAAAAAAAAAGTTTGTCGGGTTGGAAAGTGAAATCACACTGCAGTCCGGCTAAAGGTCGACTGAATGCGAGGTCAAGTTACGTTTGTCTTGAACTACATCACCATTTGATCTATTGGAACTTCAGTTAGTAAATCTGTGAATCTGAGAGACTGTTTTTTATATTCTATAGTTTGTATCAGAGCTGTGTGGAAATTATTGTTTATGCTAAGGAATAGTAGAGCTCATTCAAGGTGTTTACTGTTCTCACTTTGTTAAAGAGTGAAGCAGTTCTCCCCGCAGTTTTCTTGCAGAAATTAACATTACTGTAAACATTTGTATTTCTACAATATTTGTACAATGTTAACATGTTTCATCTTGTCCTTCTCCTGACAGGATTTAGAGCAACCATATCAGAGTGCGACACACAGGTGTTAAGATTTGATTTATTTGCAGAGGCATAATTCAAGTCTTAGTATAGGCAAATCAGAGACATAGTCAATGCTTCTGCCAGCGTGTTGACCCTGCAAGAGAGGATCCTTTGGAGGTTAGGAAAATATATTTTGTGGCAAAAAAAAGGATTAATTGATATCTTTAAGACTAACAGAATGAAATACAGAAATGCAACTCAAACGCTCGGGGCTGAATGTTATCAAACACCTCATACTTATAAGGTACCTTAGACTGACCAAAATGCTTGTAACACTAAACCACAGGTAACTCTTGTGTATATCACATGATCACAGTGCACACCTCCAACCCTTCCAGCATCACCACCCCAGAGGGACAATCCATTTACAGGTGCCTTCCCACCCTTTATTTTCTAATCAAATACAACACTCCGTACGGACTCTCTCTCTCTGGGTCGATGAATATTTCTTTGTGTGTACACATGTGACGGCATTCACAGCGCTGCAGCCTCCAGCACATATAGAGCGCATGTTCTGAAGGCACCTTGGTATCCACCCCTATGACTGACGACTCCCATGCTTACTGGGGCTTTGTTGCCGTGGCAGCGTCTCATTATGTAAATGATGTCTCCCTGATGGGAAGGAGGCAGGCGCAGCCGTGATGTTCACTGCTCCAGACCGTGTAAAATTGGCTTCAGGGATCAGTAGAGGATCGCTGCTATATTTAGCACTCATCTTAACAATGCCTTTATTCCCCATTCTTTCTCACATCCTCCAAACAGAAGGCTCCTAAGATGTAACCGTCCCATCATCAGTTTCATACACTCAAATTTGTCAAAAAATGAACCACACACGTTTAAAGGCCCACACCCACATTTCTTTTGACATTTACTACTGTCATTTCACCCATGTGTCTTATTAAATGAATTGATTTGATCTTCTTCATGTTGAATATATCTCTCTGAATGTATTAACCTTACATCCATCCTCTGTCCTCATCAATGCTGAATGAATGAGCTTTCTCTGAGGAATGGGACTAATAGCTTTCTGCTATATATCATCTTTCATATTCCAACTCAAGAGAAGCCGATACTAAGTGCCTTGGTCATTCCAGACATTAAACCTGGTCCAAAGATCTGAATCTATACACTACGTATATATGACTTTAAAGTAGCTGCAGCTATTTATTAATCTATGCAATATTCATAACAGTCTTTAAGCTGTTGTATGTCCATCTTCTTTATAGATCTATTTTGCACCTATGCTTAGTTTATGTTGACCTGTTCTACCCTTTAGTCAAGACACCTGGAAGCTCTTATTTCCTGTATCCTCAGCCTTCTCTCTCGAGACTGTGACCGTACCTTCATTCTTATGAAAAAGCTATTTTGAGTGAGTGACCCATAGATCAATATGGTCAATAGTATTAACCTCCAGAGTGCACGCAGCTTGGAGAAGGTAGAGGTGAGTCAAGACCTTAATTAATGAGCCACGACTTAAACTGCTTACTCTATCTCTGGCTAACGACTCCTGCCATACGACAACTACAAATTCTCATCCACCCAACTCACCACCAGGTAGCGCAGCAATATGTATGCAATATATGCAACTGTTTGGGCTTTAGCTCATTTTGAAAGTGTTTTATTTTGGAGATTCAGGCAAATTTGGCATGTTAGTAAAATTGAGTTTTGGCCACAACACCCATTTGGTAGAGGTTGAAAAAAGATTGTGGTATTTATTTAAATACTACATGACTAGAAAAACACACATGTTAAGTCAACATTTCCATTCACACACAACTTCATTTCTTGTGACGCCTAAATGAATGTGTCCAGTAGTGCATATAATGAGTCCAAGCCATTCCATAGAATGATTAGCTTTGGTTTATAGAAACATGGCTTGCATCACAGCTTTTCTTAGAGTATTATCTGCAACACAAAGAATGTACAGAAATGTAAATGCAGTTGTAAGCCAACAGCAGTAGCCTAGCGACACGGTGCACTGGCATTATGTCGTTAAAATAAATGCAGAACAATTATATCTTTAAACCCGAGGTTGCTCCGCTCACTCCTCACTGTCCGTGTGGGCATCATTATCTGTAACTGCTGGCTGCTTTTTTGTTCACGGTGCCTCACACCTTACTGACATATAGTCTGAGCGTTTAGGAAGAGTTTCCGGGGTTTCTAAGAAGCACAGTTAGGAGTTTTTGACATGGCATCCATAAGTTACAACAAATAGCAAATCAGTTTTCATGCTATGTTATTACAAGCTATTGTTAGCCCTTTGAAAACTATTTTTAATAGGTCAGGTCAGGCCTTCCTCTTTGCTTTCCAAATTGACGTTTCTTTGCAGTGGGACCTGCCGAGGTGAGACTGATGCAAGCTGATGTTAGGAACCTGTTTGTGAAATGAGCTGCAGGATTTAGGAAGTGCAAGACATGGGCAACTCTGTTAACTATTCTCTGCGTGTATGCAGGGGAGATTGTGGTTTGCTGTACTGATGACTTCCTGGTTGCTACTGAGCCACCGGCCTTGCTCAAAGTTAAGAACCTGCCAATCACTGATCTGTATTCTGCTCAAACCAGAGGCAATCATTTGCCCTCATACTACAGAGGCCTTAGATGCTGTCTCTCAGCCCGGCTCTGTTCCAGCCTGTGGCTCCTGTTGATTACCATTGGTCCAGCCTTATCGCCTCCCTTTCTTACATCGCTTTAATCCCCTTTATAGTTTTCACCAACTTTAATTAGTCCATGTCCAGAGCAACTACTAATCCTGAGGTTGATTTAAAGTATAGAATCCAGCAGGCCCTAAAACCTTTGTACACTACATGATTCAGAGACCTTGACTTTGACTGTTTCATCAGTGCCGGTCTGAATAAAAAACCCTTCTCTTAATCTTTTCCTCCACACTTTGGTGCTTCAGTCTCACCAGGCTATGTGCAGTTCGTTTTTGATGACGAAAACAAGTGATGGCAAGCACAGTGACCTCAGGACATTATATTTGCTGCTCTAACCTCTTTGTGTCCTTTACAATCTACAACAGCTATTACGTTTGGTTTTACTTCAATGTTTGTATATGTTAAGCAAACTAGTATTCTAGTCTGAAGCGAACGTGTTGACATTCTCTTGAAGGACTTTTAGTGGTGCCTTATTCTCTTTGGAGATAAACAAAGAAGACTGGTGTGATATTCAGCTCCATTAGAAATGCATGTGGCAAATACTGTGCACAATATGAAAGTGAGCTCAGGGTGGTGTGAATTCTTACAGACAAATGTGTCAGTGCTGTCACATGCTCAGTTGAACAGATGAGATCTTCTCTTTATCTCTGATGGGCTAAACGTGTTTGACATGTGGTGAGCCCATTAGCACTCAGAGTTGGATTGTCTCACGCCTGGCAAAGGTAAAGGGTACGAATTGATTCACTTTGCAATTTGTCATCTCGTTCATGTGATGAGTGTGAGAAAGGAAACTAGAAAAACGTCCAGTCTGCTCTACTCAGAGCAACTCGGAAAGCTGAGCAGATACACTTAAGGGCTATTTTCTGTAGATGCCATCTTTGGAAAAACGGTCATGGCGACTGCTTCCTCGTCCAGATTGCTGTCCTCAGTTTGGCTTCTAGGTATTAACATATAGGAAAGGGTTAGTAGGTGGCTGAGGCCAGTGTAAAGCCTTCCTGACATAGTTTTGATTATGCCATGAAAAAAACATTCATCCCACTCTGAAATATTTCAGTGCCCTGGCCATGTGGTACCGGGGCAGGGTGAACCACACAACCACGATGACAAGGGAAGGGATTATCTTTGGATGGGATTAACTACTGTTGCAGAGAGTGCATTTCTGAAACTAAAATTGTAGTAATCTTAAATCCACAGGTAGGATGCTAATGCCACACCTTTTGCTGAGCTGCACCATTATTTTGATGACAGAATTTAAGTGTAGAAATGTAATTATTATCATGAGCCAAATGGGCCAAAAGTACTCAAAATCTAAACCGAGGCTATTGAGAAAAAATATTTGTAAGTGCCAACTCAGTGTTTGGCTGCGAAAACATTCCCTTCATCGCACATAATAAATTATCTCTAAAATGTATTATTAATGAAAGAAATTAAAAAGAAAACATGTTGCATGCAATTATTTAAAAAATGGTGTTTTGTGCTTCAATGTTTGAATGGCTTTATTGTTGCTCACAGCTACAGTGTAACAACGACACACTTGCAAACGCATTTTTAGGCCAGTTTGTGAGATTACACTAACACATGACCACTTCTGCTGCTGTGGTCGTGTATTCTCATGTTTGCAAGAGAGCAGTGAGATTGAGCGGAGAGACAGATGTTTTAACATTCATGGCCATTTTGTAAACGAGGATTAAAACCCTTCGGTTCCTCTGAGTGAAAATATTTAGAGAGGAAGCCAGATGACATGAGCAACTTAATGTCTACCAAAATAAGTATTAGCACCGCAAGAAATTATGAGAATAAAAAAGACTAATGTGACTACACTGAGGAGGGGGAAACGCTGTTCAGGGAATCCGTGACATGTTTCTACTGATTCTGTGGCAGGGCAAATTAAAGCAGAGGCTGACATGTGATTTCCCAGTAGGCATCGAGGGGACGGATCATAAAGCCATTCACCTCAGAAGACATGTGGCTCTGTGGATTACAAGCAGAAAGCTGACTAATGCAGCAGAACAGTCAGGTATTTAGAGATTTTAAGGGCAGAACACTGGCAGTGATGACGTAAAACAGAGCTTGATTCCATGTCAAAGTCATAGAAATTAATAGGATAAAAAATGTGCTTTGCCTTTGCATGTGAGTAGATATCTTTCACTGCTTATTGATCTAAAACTGGATACTGTTAATTCCTATGATGTCCAAGAGAATAAAACTGAACCAGAGGCCAATGCACCAGTCACAGGGCGCCCGTGTCACTCCAAAAACGAAACTGTCAGAGGAGTTTTAGAGAAGGACTCGGAACATTCCCAAACAGCGATCAGTGTGAAAGTCAGCGATTGAGAGTGGCAGATCTCTGATGTGATGCGAATCAGGTTCCTCCAGGCAGTGTGGCCAGATCTGCGTCACTACCAGGAAAGCTTCTGACAGGCAACAACTCCACTATCCTGACACCACATATACTTTAGAACAACATGTCCTCACAGACCCTGCTGTGTACATGCAACAACATTGTTTTAGTACAATATGTTGTGGGATTATAGAAGTTGCTTTCAAATAAATACTTAATGATGACTTTGACTAAAAAAATCTGAATTGCATTATTTTGCTTAATGGATTGGTGTTTTTTTACTTAAAGGATATGACTAAGTCAAGTCTACAAGTAAACTTTTAAATGTTTGCATCGTTATATACTTTGGTATGATGGTCTTTGTTACAAGTGGCTGTCCAAAAGGTTCACTGTTTGGATTGAACGTTGTCATAGTATCTTAGAGTGAAAACTTTTTTTGCTGACCTTGTCAAAAAGCAGGAAATCCTGTGAGCTTGCTGGGTTTTTTAAGTCATTTCCCAAACCCTGGGATTAAAACTTGAGGACCCCCCACATGAAAATCTCCTGCACTTCGTTGAGCACACACACACCCATGTGAGGGCACCAGACACTATAGTGTGTATCACTGGGACTTGTCAATCTATGCACACTGTAATGTATGACTGCTTGTCACAGCTAAAACAGAGGCTAACTATGCAATAACAAGCAATCTAATTGTACATTTCAACTACTGCAGAATAATTCAAACATTATATTGGAGGTGACGATTAAATCGAACAGTACATATACAATTATGTCACAATAAATCCTCACTTGACCACATGTTATTGAAAGGAGTTTCTCTGAGATACAAGATTTTGATCACAGAATGTTATCACCGCTGTAGAAGGTCCGTGGTTCTCCTGATGATGTTGTAGGAAGTGTCAGTGTTATGGAGGGCTCGGCTGCCTGCATTGTGATTAACGAAGCAGCTCTGAACTCCTCTCTGGGCCTCTATTGATTAAGTTCTGTGGCGGACCCTGCGCTGAATTAATCTGCCTGCAAATATGCAAGACTTATGCCTTCTGCTCGGCTGGGATCTGCAATTTGAAGCAGACATGAATCCAGTGGCTGACACTCACACCCAGGAGTGGAGTAGTCCATCAATGCACTGCACTGCAATGAAGTGTGAGCAGAGTGACAGGAGGGCAGTCAAAGTTCTTTGCCCACATGAACGTGGCATTTATGAACTATCGGCAAGAAATGCATTCATGAAACGTGATCATAAAACTATACAAGTTGGCGTTCTGAAAACAGATCATGAACATTTCATGGTGTCTATTAGGCTGTGAGGTTGAATTGTATTAATGTCATATGGCCAGACAGTTAGAGTGGAAATGTCTGCATAATCGATGCAATGTTGCATCAACGCATCTCCTCCAAAGAGTTGGTATTTCATGCTCTGGAGAGTTGTAAAGCTGTGAGAATGTGTACGTCATGATTCGACACATCACTTTGTCTTCACAGCTTAACTTCACATGGACGGGGGGAAACTAACACAACGTGATTCAGCGGTGGTGATCCTGAAGCTCTGCTACACACTACCTCCCTCTACCCAACATGTCTCTCTCTGTGTCTCTGCATACTTTCTGTTTTCACATGTGCTGCTTCACCATGGACTATGGCCTTTATGACTGAGCTAGAGGGGACTGAAGAACAGATTACACAGTGACAAAACTGAACTGAACTGAACTGAAGTCCTGAGTTACGCAATTTTAATGGCACGTCAGTTTGTGGTGATAACTGGGACCCCCATAACTATAATAATTTAACACAATTCATACTGGAAGATATTTCTTAACCATCCATCCTAACTCCTAATCCTAACAAGCAATACATGTTTTGCTCAAAGAACCATCATTCAATTTCCAAGATCTGCCATTTATGGATTATGTTGGATCAGTTATCAGTTTTATTTGGCTGTACCAAAGGTTCAGAAAGGTTAAAATGGGGTAACTGAAAGCCTCATAAAATTGCAGACAGAGTGTTAATGTAATAAGGGCTACTTACAATAATGTATTGTTAATCACCCTGGTAAATAAGGAAGGATAGATGAGACTCACTGGATCGAGACCCCAAAGAGAAGAGGGCAGATGAGGGGAAATGTGGGGTGTCTCTTTAGTTCTGGATAAGCAGGGCAGGGAGAAGCTCCTGTCGGCCAACAGCATGCAAAAGAAAAGCTGCGGAGATGGCAGGTGTTTCCGGCTTTAATGGGCAGTTTCCATAAAATAATGTGTGGGACAGGTGGTTGCGATCGTTGGCAGGGTTACTACTGATCCCCCCCCCCCCTCCTCTGTACAATTCCCCGCTTTCGTGCCATTGGAGTCTCTGATGGAGGACAGCTGGCACCAATGTGACCCTCTCACTGATGCAGATAATGAACTGCAGTTTAGTTTTGTTTGGAAGGCATCAGAGCCACCCCAGCGTTTGGCTATCTGCTGTGCATCTATAAAACTAGAGCCTGCTTTGCTGAGCATTCTTGGTAAAGGTGAGACTTTTTTTTTTTTTTTTTTTTAACTCGTCTCTCGTCGAGAGTTTTAGAAATGTTGCTGCCCTAGGGCTTGAATGAGTCAGCCTTTCACTTATGCCATTGATTTCCAGTGGGAGATGAGAGGCAAAGTTGAGGTGGAGGTTAATCTTGAAATCAATTATTTTGAGCTTATTTGGCCCACTGTATTGTCAGCATGACATGCTTCTGTAGCTTTACAAGTTAGTTGTATATACATTTGTTTGAACACGGCCCTAAAAACATGAATCCTTTATACAGTAAATAAATGGATGCTCCGTACCAGATTTAGTTTGCTCTGCACCCAAGTAATTCTAATAACGTTTTTTTAAAGTGATCGGGATAGATGAGCCTAAAAAGCGTTCACATTTAACATTCAAAGGTCTAAGGGAGGGAATCTTGTAAAAGTACTGTAAATGCATCATTAACACAAATGATAAACATCATACTACGGTTGTTATGTAAATTGATATAGTTTTTTGTCTAGATCATTGGTGGATCATACATATTCCTACTGACTATGAAGTAAGTGCAGTATTATAGCCTATACAAAGTATAACAAGTTGTATCTTAATAGTTACTCATCCATAACAAATTAACTTCTAAGCTTGGGCTGTAAGTAAATAAATCAACAACTAAAGAATAGTTTCTGCATACATGCTATATTTAGAGTAGGTTACTATAGTGCGACCATGTATATGTAACATTTATAGTAACAACAGGTCTACGTCATAATTTGTAGCAGTGCCGCCAACATAAGCCAATTAGTTTTATTGATTTGTTGTGAGCACCTTAAACTGAGCCAGGACCTGACAACAAGGGGATCCAATTAAACTGCTATACTGAAAATAAATAGGAAGGCTGCAATGGGCAAGCTGCCAAGGTGTAGTGTAAGTTGTGATAACACACCCAGGAACACTGTGTTTATAATTGAGCACAGACATATATTTATAGAAAATGATAACAATACAGGCTAAAAAGACAGTCTGCGATTGTTGCAAATAGATTTACTGACGCAATACAACCACGTCATTGTTAACAACCATTCATTTGTCTATTTCTCTAATGTATTAATAGAGAATCGAGCAGCAAGACAAAGGAGCAGTGATGTGTGTGTCGGTGCGTAAAGTGTCGTGCACACCCGGGTGTAGATGGAGTGGTTACAGTGATTAGTCCCCGCCTGGTTTCTCTGGCAACCCGGTCTCCGCTCCGTGTCCATGGCAATGGCGAAGCAGTTTACATCTTTTTTTTTCTGAGAGGGGAAGGGGCTGATATTTAACGCCATGGGTCATAAGCTAAGGCTACGAGGCCAAAAAAGGCTCCGCGCGTCAAGATCGTGCAGATGTGACGAGAATGTGCGAGTCAGTATGCGGATAAAGGTGCGAGCGAGCCACACAAAGGGACATCTAAACAGGATGCCAGTGACACAATGAGACATCACTGTCATCATATCAGCGTAATAATGTTTACTCGTAATGTAAACATCATTATAATCTCAATATGTGACCCTGTGTAGACTGCCGGTCTGCAACATATTAGATCTTCGCTCTGCCTAATTGCCTCTGTTTACGAAGATCACCAAGTCAATGCAAAGAAAGCATGTGATCTCAGAGACACACCGTGCAGCGTGTAGGCCTACGGTAGCGACTGCTCAAACAGCAACATCCACAGGGAGGGAGCTGGGGATGGCAGACTCCCCATCCAGTGGCTGCTTTTGTTTTTAGTCTAGCCTCAAAAGGTGGTTGGAGCACCGTGTTGGGCACCATTGGGTGCACGGTCGCGTTAAAACCTGTGATTAAGGGGGCAAAGCAGTCATTGCAAGGAAAGGCTCACGTCTTACCCTTGGAGGCATCCTTGTCTTCTTTAGGCTTCGCCACTTTTCCGCTCATAGATCCCAGTTTGGATGTGTAATTCCCGATTTAGACAGGAATCGAAATCCCTTTAATTGCTGACTGTCCTCAATGAAATCCTTACCACAGGTTCCAGGTGCTGAGATAAGGTTTCTGTGGAGAGATAAACATTCATCAGAAATGTTCCAGTCATAACAGAAGTGCAGCAGCGTGTTGGTGTTAAAGCAGGGCCATATCAAGAGACAATGGACCGTGGGAGCTTCTCAAGAAGCAAGGTGTTATTGAATCTGCATAGTAATTGGATATCAGTCGAAACTATTGATGATATATAAACACACAAACGACAAAGAGCCCATATGGTTTCAATAAACACCAAGGACCAGCATGCCGTGTGTATCTTTCAGCAGCAGTGTCTTACAACCACGCGTAAACCTACCTTATCTCCTCCACGTTTTCTGCTACATCAATGCACATTGATGAAAGGAAATGCTCCCACCGCGAATCCCGTTATGTTGCATACAAAAATCACGACCTGCTCTACTGGGACAAAGGAGAGGCGCAAAAAGCTGAGAAATTAATCGCAGGTTGTCTTTCCTCCACAGGTCTTTCAATCAATGTTGAAAAAGGGAAAAAATAGAGGTCAAAACACTGACGAACAACCCCTGAGGGAGAATTATTATCCAGTCTAGTTGGAGCGACCAGGTTCTCCTGTCTGAGGCTTTTCCTATTGACGAGCTGTGCTCCTCTGAACGCGCGGCAGCCAGGATCAACAGGATACACAACGTGAGAGCCCCCCACGTTATAGCGCCAGTTCACACCGTGGACATTTGTTTTTTTTTTACTTCAGTAGCACCACTGAGATGAAAACAACCCCCCTTCGTAATTGCTGTCAGTGTGATCGCGGAGCTGTCGATGCGGTGAAGAATTAAAGCAGGAGTCTGCGCTGCATGTCGCTCACCATCTCTCTGTTGCTCTCAATCAGTTGCGTTTGCGGAGCTATGCGTCATCCCATTCACATACAGCTTGCACATTTACCTCTAAGATGATCGCTGGGGTTTTCTTTGACATCATGACATGCATTAACTGTGTTGAAACCAGTCTATGGTTGAAACAAACAACAGGATGATAGAAGTATAAAATAGAAAAACAGAAGTTAATTCATTTTCATTTTTTCTTTAGGTAAGATAAGCCTACAAATGGATGTATTAGACGGTAAAAACAAGGAAACTTGCAATTGTGTTTCATTTTGTTCAAAATCATCCAGGACTTCATATTTCATAATATTAACAGAGGTTCAAATAGTGAAATAGAAAGCAGCAAAGACTCTCCTGCTGCAAACAGTTCTGTTGATTTGTTGGGCTGGTTGGTTCACCCCACTTACAACACAGATTTTCAGAATCATCCCTTGTGGTATTTTGCCATGTAAAATGTGTGTAATTTATTTGTACAGGTTTTATAATATCTGTCCTCAAAGCTTAATTTTAGTGACAATTAATTTAAGAAATGTGAAAGTAAACAAAATATGTTTTTATTTTCCAAGAACAATGCGCTGTTTGCCATTAATTATCCATAAACTTCACAGTGAACCGTTTACATAATAAATGGTCTTTCCTTACCTTTAAAACTGGTCGAAACGATGGCTAAAAGTTGCTCCTCATCCTTCACTTTTACTCGCATCAAGCCGTCCTGATAAAATTGTCTGAAATCAGTAATCCAAATGGTTTTCAGGACTCCTCATTCCCTTTTCTGGTTTCTATAATACAACAAATTTGAATTATTATTTATTTCAGCTGTCACTCAGAAGTCCCAGTCCAATCCCAGTCTGATTTTTGCCAGCTATTTGTCTCATGTCTGGGAGCAGGTCTGTTAGCAGTGGCAGGTTGAGGGTTACAAGATCTATATAGTTGCTATTTTTAGAAGAAACAGGACTCCTTTTAAACTTTCTTGGCATGCTCAAATCTTCCAGAGACATCTAAGGCACACTGGGGCCTGTTTCAATGATCTGCTTTGCCTCAAATGGTCAAATCACACATTTAAATTGAACAACCTTGAAGTACATTTATAAGTACACAGTATGGTGTGTATGGTATAAAAGTATGTACATACGCACTTTATTGATTTGTGTTATCTTGATAGTCTTCAATCTCTTGTACACCTAAAACTGTTCTTTGTTTTTATGGCTTTTGACATTTACAGTTTTAGAACTATTCATTTTTTTCCCCCGGTGGTTGTTGCCATAATGAATTTAGGGAGACAGCTGAATCGATGTCCATGTGCCTGTTCATTTTTTATTAAATCTTAATTTAAAGCCCATTAAAACGCTCAGCAGCTGTTTTAGTCCCCCCTGTTTAGAGTGCTTGGCTCATTTAGCTCTTTATTAAATGTATTGATTTATTACTTTTTCTTAAATCAAGAGATTTTACTCATCATTTACAGTCACTGTCAGTGAGCAGGTGCTCAGTTATTATTTATGTGAGCAGAGGCTATGTTCGCACCAGACCAGAATCAAGAAGACGTTTGTTAGGCTCCTCGTAAAGAGACACAAAACTAGAACCCGCTATGCAAGAACACTGGGACGGAGACTTAGGTGAAGTGTCAAAAAGACTGGATTTAATAAGTCCACAAAAACCAGGCAGGGGACAAAGCAAACTCTGAACAGAGTGGGGAGAACGTGGAGCAGGGCTGAGACGGAGGTTGGGCTGGACGTGGCAGGCAGGACGGAATGGAATGTGGAGTTTCTGGAACAGGCAAAAAACAAAACAGGATTAGCATACGAAAAAATCCAACAGGAAGAGTATACAAAAGTACTAGAAAATCTAGTCAGCCGGAACTGGAGTTTACCACTGTGAGTATACGAAGAACTGGCGAAGTCTGATGATCGAACCGGGGTTTTAAGCAGCAGCAGGTGAGTGGTGGTAATCAGTGATGATGAGAAACAGGAGCGGAGGTGAGTTGGTGAAAAACGGAAAGTAGGTCAACCACGCCCAGCCAGGAAGACAGACAAACAGATAGACAAACAAACATAAAAAAGGAGAAGGAGGTACCGCAAATCCTCACAACGTTAAATCGATAGGATCTGACCCCGAGTAGCTCAGGGGTCAAGAGGTAACACTGGAAGAAAGGTGAGGGGGGACAATGAGAGGATGTCGTCTTTAAGGAAAAACTAGCATCATCACACTGAAACACAATGGCTGTGCCTGTTGATGTGCTCCACACACACCTTACTACTTCTTTGTTGGTAGCCGGAGGATTGTTGACATCCGCCTGGATCATTTTCATCTTCTTCTTATATATAGATTTATATATTTCTAGCATTTGGATTGTATACGTTGTTAATGCATAACTTTTTTAATGTATACACACAACACCTATTGTATTGCAGGTATGACCTTCCTTGGAGAGGGATCCCTCCTCTGTTGATCTCCAAGAGGTTTCTTCTGTTTCTTTCCCATTAATTGTGGGAGTTTTTCCTTATCCGATGTGAACAGAAGCTGCCCTATTCTGTACAAACTCTAAAGAAGCCCCCACTCTAAAGAGACACATGTCAAATGTATATTATTGGGCTATATAAATAAATGTATAATCATAAACACATTAAATAAATAATCCGCCTTATTTCAAGAAAAATGTGTAGTAATTAATGAAAAATATCTTATTTTCATTATTATATGTATAACACGTTTTTGAGTAGTCTCAACCAGAACATTTTGAGTGCATTTTGAATATCTTATCCTTAATTTGACAATGATCAAATATCAGTTTGGCAAAACTAACATAACCCAAATAAATGGTGGTGTTTTTGCTAAAACCAAATAGGACGGTTTTGAAGGATACATTCAATATGAAATGAAAATATGTATAATATGTAAATAAGTGTAAAAACTGTTGAGCTGGCAAAATACCAACGGAACAAAGTTGCTGGAGTTTATGACAAGCAGTAAGGAAGGGTAGGCTATGCAGTCAAGATACATATTGAACTATATGCAAATACAAATTGAGACTGACATACAGTAGGACACATGAATCTTACCACACTTAAACCGTCATAGTGTTTACATGACATAGAGCTCTGACTCAAACGCATGTATGGTAGGAATGAGTGGGTTAGAAAGAGTGTGAATGTCATTGGGGGTTGTGTTCCCTCTGTGTCCATGGCCTGTGGCCCCCCATGACCTTTGCAGCATGGCTTCTCTGTTCAGAACCACGTTCAGCCCGGCGTGTTCAGAGCAAAGCCCTGCGGCACACACAAACTCCTGACTCACACTCTGTCACCTCTGATGTCACATCACAGGCTATGACCACCAAGGACACACAAAAACCCTGATTCATTTTTCTTGTTTGCTGATTGCAGGATTTCTGCTAGAATGCATCATCACCTTATAAAACATGTATTCAACTGTCTGAGAGGCATGTTACTGTAAGTAATGTTGTGTATGGTGCCTACCCACTCTGGGTTACATAATCATGTAAAATCAACAAATATTCTACAAGGTTCTTAAGGATCTACTGCACACGCCTTTTAAAACATGATGATTTATATTGACTTGCATGAAATTGTATTCTGAAAGGTACACTTCAGTTGTTTTGTCGAATCCAAGCGCATGCATCTGCAGATGTCCTCCAAATGCACTGATGATGTATTGAAAATCTTTGAATTGTGTTTTGTGTCTATTGATTGGTAGTGTTTATGAGGAAGTGTTGTCTTGGCAGCAAACATATATAACTTGTGTACATTAGCCAGGAATCATTTCCATCACTAAGATCATAGTGTGTGTTATTTGTCATTTCTGTTAGCAGTATTTATGCAAGATATTAGGATTTTTCCTGTTCACAACAATCACTCAGGGCAGTATGATGTCATGGAGTGTGCAGGGGTTTACTCCAGGTGATGTGCTTTCTTTTAATATTTATAAAACATGTGATTCAAACAGCAATGTTATTTTTATTTATCAACCATCAAACTAACCCTAACTTGTATCATATCAAAGAGCAGGATTTCTCGGAGGAAATTAAACTTGTTGAGCTTTTTGCGAAGAGCTCTTGATTTGATTTGCATCAGATTTTGAAGACGTTGAACATAAACGTCTATAAAATCTTTACACACCCTCATACGACCATATATTTTATAGACCATGTCATGGTTTTAATTACTAGACATTCAGTTAGTTCAAAAATCTATTTCCAATCACAAGGATAATGGCCACTCAACACTGACTTGTAAATCAGCTGCCGGAGGACTGACTGAGTGAACCGATAGAGAATGAGATGCTTTATTTGTAACTTGGCTATAGAATCACCCAAATCAAGAAGAAGCCATTATGGGTGAAAGAAGAGATCAGTCCTAAAAAAATCATTCTTTGGGACAGACTGTGCACCGGTTGCTCATCTGCCTCTGTTTGTCGGTGTTAGCTGATACAAGCTCTGAGTGTGGCTGATAAGGTGATCCGGCTGGTTCTGCTTCAAGCTGCTGATGACGGCGGACACAAGCTGAGGCCGAGGAGTGTTTGTAGATTGTGTGTCTGTGGTTTGTGTAATATGGATGGGATTTATCACAATCCAACAACAATATTGTGTCACGCAATCAAAATGTGCCTAAAGTTACATAAATCACTACGTGTGTTCGGGACACTCCTAGGAGAGCATTACAGGTTTATTTATAAGGATAGATTCATTAAGCACATTGTGCATTTTTGGATGCTATACGAACATCTATTTACTCAGTAACTTTGGAAGTTGTTATGAGGTTCTTACCGTAAATGAGTATATTGGATAATAGCAGCAAATGCTTGATTAAAGCCAAGGACTGAAAATGAAGGCCATACAAATGTTTGCGCATTTGTGAACACTTCTTTATGTGTGTGTGTCAAAGCCTCGCACATAAAAGTAATTGATTTCATCAAACACTATTTGCAGGACTGTTTCACCTGCTCATTAATCTCGGAGCCTCACACAACCCAGGAGCACTGACCTCACTTCCAGAGGTCACCATGGGGTTAGCAAGTTATTTCAAAGCTAAAGAGGTCAGGGTTGAAAGGTGTGACAGTATGTCATATTTCTCTCATGTCTCCCTTTACTACACCACATAATGAACTTGGCAGCTCTCCAGATTGCATTTTTATATCTTTCATGTCACAGACTCAGGGTGTATTTCCTCATAGGGCACAATGGTCTACATGTCTTTGGTGCAGCTGAGACTCTGCCCCTGGTGATTAAACCTTCATCAGTCCACTAGCAGGCGAGTTACTTGCATGTTTTACTCTGCAAAGTTGGCCTTGGCTTATTATAATGAAACATTTATTTGAGCCATTTCCACCTCATTGGCTCTGTCTAATGCTGATTTTTGCCAAACCATTTTTGACATTTAGCAAGAAAACAGTAAGCGCGTTCTCACCAGGAGGGATGAGAGCTCCACTTTTCATTAACGGTGGCTGAACATCTCGAGCTGGCAGCGTCTGTCAGCTCGGCTGCATCACGGCTCACAGGACAAGGGGTGGACTGGAGCTCTCATTTCTTAGGAACTCATAATAGTACTTTGTTTCTGGGTCACTATCGGTGAGAGTTAGTACATATACTTTTGCAAAACCAGGCACTGGATAAGCATCTTAATTATTCTCAATCAGCCCACACATTGACATGTAGTTACTTTAAGAGAAACCATTTTGGACTCATAAACATGCACCCATAAATGATGCTTTTGCAAATGTAGCTAAACCTTTAAACTAGACCAAGCATAACTGGGTCAGTAACCTAGATACAGTACCCTCACCTTATTTAATAACTTTCTTATGCAATCATTATTGGAAGGGAAAAGTTATTATATCAGATATAACATGTTAAATGCCCCAAACAACATTTTATTTCCAGCATATCTAAAATTGCATCATGAAAGTAGCCAATACAGTTCGTAAAACAGTATGTTTCCTGGCATGATTTCGTCCGTTGGCTTCTAGTGTTTAAGATGATTGGACTGTGATGGGAGTTATGAGCCTGTAAATCTGAAATCTACCTCTCTTGTCTTCTGCAAAATATCAAGCCAATTGATGAGCTGCAGAGTGTTTGGCTTGGTGGGAATGCATGTGGGCAAGCGGGGGATTGCTAGTGAAACATCAGGCTTTCAAATTACAGAAATGACTGTACTAATTAACGAAGCGAGGCTCTCTCAAATATCACATTAATGTCAATGACTTTATCCAGAGGGGGTGATAGAGGAGAGTAGTGCTTTGAGGCCTGTGGTGCTTCTTTTTACAGCTCACATCATAGAAGCTCCCCACGGATATGTAAACTCACAAGACTGAAGTGGAGTGAGAAATGCCCCGAAACACAAGATTAGATTCAGTCTTTGACTATCAAAAAGATATTACATTTTTTTTTACTAGCACAGTAAGCTCCTGCCCAAGGTTGTAATGTTGGACAGTGTTTAAAAGCTGTACATCACCAAGAAGAAAGACCAACTGCCTTTAGAGCATGGATGTAGCATATGTGTTCAGACGGATTAGTCACTTCTGCTTCCTTTGAAGGAATATTCTAACATTTAGAGAGGTTCCTTCAAGTTCTTGCAAAAAGATAGAAATAACTCTTCTGTAATAAAACATTGTAAATAACATGATACTATACAATGGTACAGCTAGGGGATGGTAGGCTTAGTTTACAACCAAGACAAGAAACGGGAAAAAGCTGGACTAGTCCTGTCATCACTATAAGCATTTGTCAAATATTTAACCCTTCCTAAAATCATAAACTGTAATTTTTCACTTTTGCATTGGAAACAAACACGATGTAATGTGTTATTCTGTGAGCTTTAGAGGTAGTCTGGATAATTGTCCCTATGAGAGAGACAAGCCAGCTGTTTCCTCTGGTTACTGGGTTTATATTAAGCTAAGCTTAGTTTCACGGACATGAGAGTGTTATCAATCTTCCTATTCAGCTCTTGGCAAGGAAGCAAATTCCTCAGAATAATAAACCATTTAAAAAAAAAATGTCTTCTGTCTAAATGAACTTCCTCCGGTTTTTTTCAGCTTGATTATTTGTTTGATTCCGAGTAAATAGTATCATTTAATTACACCATCTCTCTGTCTAATAATATGTTTCCAGTGGGTGACATTGCAAGGTGTCTCTTGAGGATTTCCCATAAAACCAACATTTCATTTGCCTGCTCCTGATGGTATGCTGTTCTCACTTCAGAAGCAAACACAGTCTGCGACAAATACAAAGTCCTACCGCTCACTCCTGTTCCTGTAATGTTCCTGACAGCTGCTCATCTTCCTCAACCTGCCAGTGGGATGTTATCCAAAACCGTCTCAGAGGAAAAACAGGCGTTCATAAACCAACCTAGATTGACAGAGTGCTAACATGTCACCGAACACGAGTACAGGTTTTCTTTGCATCTATATATAGATAAGCCCTCAAAGAATATTGACACTTACATGTTGGTCTAAAGACGCTCTGAGCTCATGTTATCCCACGATAAAACATGAATATCTTCTCTGTTGTCTTTCTGTAGTCAAATGTCACTTTTTACAAACCCACCAACACTTGGTGAGATAGACAATTTTCTATAGTGAGTAAGTGTTACGAATTCAGGCACTTAGGATATAGGACCCAATTGCACGACCCGGGAGACAGAGGTAAAGTATTGGTAAGATACTTTATTTTTCCAAAATACAGCAATATGAATAACAAAAAAATGAAATTAGACACACCAGGGAAACTAACGACAGAGAGGAAAACACAGGGAGAAACACCAGACAATACACAGGGAGGAAAACATGACAAGGAGAACAGCAAAACACCCACTACCAGACACACAAAACTAAAAACGTGACACAACACAAGAATCGTGACAGTAAGTATGTCAATTGAATTTCTACAGCACATTTAAACACAGTTTAAGGTATCCAAAGTATAGTACAAGAAAAAGAAATAACATTGAAATCTAAAGTGAAAAGTAGAAATAGAGACAAACCAATGACAACAATACACAGCCAATTTCAGATTTAGAATTATAGACGTTAAACATTTTAAAGAACTATTGGGCCTAAAAGGTAATTTGATCAAATACATATTTAGCTTAGATTTAAAAACAGAGTTAGAGGGAGCACATCTGATATCTAAAGACTACTGGTTCCACAGTTGTAAGCTTTTTCTCCTTGAGTTTCAGTTGTGATCATTGGACATATGAGAGATTTGTCAGTGAATTAAGGCATGAGTTCTAGTTGTTTCTGGGTCTTATGAGTAAGAAAGGGCTGAGAGTGATAAGCAAGGTCAAATGACGAGAGACTAGTACTAGAGTAATGTACTCGCACTTATTAGCAGAACATATAATCCAATCAGGGATCATTCGGACAACAGACATCTTTATTAGTGTGATTAGATCAAGACAACACAGTGTCCGAGAGCTGCTGCCAAAATAAATCGAGTCTCTGTAATGAGTATAGATGCAAGGTCATTTTGGGAGAAAGAGTTTCATTCAGGCAGAGTAAGCCCTGATTGACACAGCCTTTACTTTGATGAAAAATCTTCCCTGTTGTGAGTTGTCATCTAATTATAATTCAAAATGCAGGCCTGACTGATTAGCCCTTCACAGCATCGAAAACATTAGACACTTCTTTTTTTATATTTGGATATTTTTAGTGTTAGATTATAACATTCAAAGCTCCATCAACTTGAAAGTGATAAAAGATTGATGTATTTTTGGTAGTGCATTTATCCTTTTGTGGTTATATTCAGATCATAGATTGTGCCTCTTTAATATCACAAGATTGACTAAAAAGACATTAAAATATTACTGCGTATCTGTCGTTGTACAGATTTTCCCAAATCATGCTGCTCTTGTTTGAGCTGTGCAAACATTTTTGCTCCACAGCAACAGAAGAAAGGTTTTTACCAGCGCCAAACATAAGCCTTCTGTAAATGACACTGAGTCCCCGGTGAAAGACAGAGGTCTGCCTGCAGCCCAGGAGATACTGCGCGGTAACAATCAATAGCACTGAGCAAGCATCAGAGTTTTTATTATCTGGGAGGCCCTGACTCGATCCCCCACTGTAGTGACTAATCTAATTGGAGCTGACACACACTCCCCAGCTGCGGAGCTGCCAAAGAAAGCGTGAAGACAGAGATGTCAGGGAGATCTTCATCAATCAATAGTCAGTCGCAGACTATTTTACTTCCATCTATCCATCCATGCATCCACACCGTCCAGTTTTGTTAGTGTACTGAGATCACAATTCATTACCTCAGCGCTACGGAAATAGCAAAAAATGTGTTGCTATTTTTCTCCTGTAGCTACAAACTATAGCGAGCCCAGTCAATTGTCTACACCTACTCTAAGTTAGTTACAGAGTTACTTTTAGAAATATGACTCAGCAAGGGCAAAGTGTAACTATAGAAATGTTTTGGACTGTAGTTGGAACACATATCAAAACCTTACTTTACTCCTCCTGGCTGGAAAGGATTGAGAAGCTCGTGTATTGAGCAGACAGTGTTAATTACTAAAGCGAATTAATTATTCAGCCTCTGAACGATTCAATTAAATATAAATGGATAATAGATAGATGCCAACACTCGAGAAGACTTTGGACTCCCTCTGGGGGGATTTCATAGCCAGAGATGGGTTGCATCTTCTACGCCAGAACACAGAATGACACCGGAGTTAAATCTTAACTGGCTGGAGCAACAGAGGTTTCATATGACCACTGCGGCATTGTCTTGGTTATCGATTGGAGAAATGATATTCTAGATGTAAACACATGAAAGTATTGATCTGTACTTTTTACCTTTTTATACTGCCTTTATGTTGAATTGTCCTGTTTGTCATACATACTTTGTGGTTGTTTGCTCTTAACCTGTTCAATAGATGTAAAATCTAGGTAAAATATAAATAATACTAAAACTTTAGCCAGCCTAACTCAATATTTAATTTATAATATACACACATTGTGTGGCTTCCCTTCGTCTAATTGTAGAAGTTGCTTTTCAAATATAGTCATTCCTTTGATATGTTCATGTTATTGTTTTTTTTTGTACTTAGACTGAGAGCTGTCTCTGTGCTACAGTGATGAAGAATGGCGTACGTGATCCCATAACCCTCCACGATGTGTGTGTAATTTGGGTGACTGAGGTGTACAGTATGTTCGCCATCTTGTGGTCAAAAGTCAAAAGTGCATTTTATTATGGCACAAACAAAATGAAGAAAAGCTTTATTTATCAATAAAAGCATCAATTAACTTATATAGTTAATTTAGTTTAATGTCATTTCACAATAATTATCAATCATTTGATTAATATGTCTTAATCACACATCACAATAATTGACATTAAAGATGTATGGCACAACAATAACGATACAAAAAAAAATCAATAAAAAAAAAACGTTTACAAACCGTCAAATAGATCATTATATATTGGGGTGGGTTTAAAGAAATAAAATAAAAATATTGTTCCTGGACATTTTTTTATTTGTCTCAATATGTTAATCCTCTATTCTGATGTCCCCACTGTTGGTTTATTTACAAAACTCAGTGCATGTGGATGTTGACACTGGAACTTCCAGACAGTCAGGACGTTTTTCTAACATTCAACTAATTGTGAGCCTACATGAGCAAACACAGCGCTGTACTTTGGAGTGATGGTTGTGTGCGTTTGTGTGAGGACACCACAGCAGTTTGGAATGGCACTCGTTTCTTTGTCTGTCTTGTGTTGCCTGCTTTTGGACTTTCAGCTGGGATATGGAGGTATTTTATACTTCATCTTTGTGGTGCTCATAAATAATTTCTCTCTTGAGGTTTATCTTAGATGTTTGTCTTACTTTTGGAGTGTTGTCAATACCTGTGCTAGGTAGAAAAATAAATCTAAATCAATACAGAGTATCAATACTTTACATATTTGTTGTTGTGGCGTATGAGATGAAGACAGTTTTTAGAGACTGCTAATATTTACATTTTTGTTTTACTTACTTTAGCCCCAGCTCCCGCCTCGGGCCCTGTGTTCCTGTCCGGTCAGGCAGCTGACAACGTTCTGCGGAGACACAAACGCTACAACACTGGTGTGTTTGAGGAGTTCCAGGAAGGCGACCTGGAGAAAGAGTGTATAGAGGAAGTTTGTGACCTGGAAGAGGCCAGGGAGGTCTTTGAGAACGATGACAAGACAGTGGGTATTTATTTATATTTGTTTTTTATTATACATACGCTTGGCATTCCTTGCTTTACTCACCATAGACTTTACTCTGTATTTTAGATGGAGTTCTGGGCTGGATATATAGGTAAGACATCCGACATCAGCCTCCAAAGATGCTTCTCTTTCTAACCTTTAAACCTTGCTGTACTAAAGTCAAATGTCTGGGTTTTTCTTCAGATGGCAATCAGTGTAAATCAAGCCCATGTCTGAACCAAGGGTCGTGCACAGACCACCTGGGCTTCTACACCTGCACGTGTCCGTCTGGCTTCACTGGCAGTAGGTGTGAGATCGGTAAGTGAAAGATCAGACGCTCAATAAAAAAATCTAGTCAAAAGAAATTAGATTTTTATGTTATATGATCCAAAGAGTACGAAAATCAAATCAAATCAGATCTCAGTCTCACAGGATAAACAGCCAGATGCCTATTTTACCCTCCTTTTGTTTCTAAATTCAATCAAAAGCTTGCATCCAGCATCATTCAGGTTTTAGGTTCCAAAATTAGATTGTTTGTCTTTATGGATATTTAAAAAACAGCTGTCAAAGTGCCCTCTGTGAAGTGGCTGCCATTTCCTAAGTCACACTTGTATTTGACAGTGTTGAAGGTGTCCTTAAAGGATAGGTTCACAATATAAAGTCTGTCTTACAATAGGTATGAGACGTGGACATTAAAACAAGTTGTGCTTGTATTAATGATTTCTTCGGTCGATGATGGACGTCAAAAGATATCTTCTCTTTCTTTTTCAATGTAAAAGATGTTGAACAAAATACGTAGCCCTCGTTCTGTGCAAAAAAGTATTCACACAAAACAACACGTACACAGTATGGCATCAACATGTCATTGTATATATGTACTAAGAGGATGGGTTTGAATGAATAACGCATGTTTTCTCCTCAGCTATATCAAAAAGGTGTGATGTGAACAACGGAGACTGTATGCACTTCTGTGAATCAATGAGACCCGTTGGAGCAAAATGCTCGTGTGTGAGAGGATACAGGCTGCTGCAGGACGGAGTTAACTGTGAAGCAGAAGGTATCGATGTGTCTCTGATTATGTCTCTTCTAAATATCATAATAATGACTTTTAAATTCAACGATGCGACTCCTCCTTTCTCACTAGTGGAGTTTCCATGTGGCAGAACTGCCCTGACGGAGGTGAGTGCAGTAGTACTCTCTCGCTCTCTGTTCGGCCATGGGAATGACAGCCTGCAGAACACCACAGCTCCGACCATCATCTCCACTACTGCATCCCCTCCGTCAACTCCAGCCAGTACCCCGGCGACTTCTCCCTCTACAAATAACTCTGTAAAAATCAACTCCCGAGTGAAATTGCCCTGGTGGGTTTTCCGTGATGCTGAGGCCCCTGAAGAGGAGCCACCCATACCTATTAAACGCATTGTGGGAGGCAAAGCGGTTATCCCAGGCGAGATCCCATGGCAGGTATTGTTCAGAAGTTCAAGCATATCTGGCACGTAAAGCTTTGGTACACAAGGGAGACAGAACAGCAGCTCTATTCACTTTCTTATTCTCAGCGATTGTCTTGCTTTTTGTTCAGGTAGCCTTGGTAGAGCGTTCTGGTCATTTATTCTGTGGGGGCTCCATCCTCAGCGATCAATGGGTTATCACTGCTGCTCATTGCCTGATGGAGGCAGAACGCTCCTTCTTCATCAGAGTAGGTAAGAATCACAACCACCGACAAGTCTCACCTCCGCTCAGGCCGGAGGCAGGATCTCTGTGAAGAGTTAAAATGACGTGTCAATTCATTGATATGTTCATTAACAAGTTGTCTATTTTGATAGTTGATTCATTTTTAATTTAAGCAAAAAAGACAAGAGATCTCTGCTTCTAGTTTCTGAGTTGTAAGGAGTTGCTGCTTGTCTTCTGCAATATTTGACAACATATCTGAGGATTTTGGACGGTTGGTAGTCCAAAGAAAAATGTCAATATACTGTATGACTTTTTTTTGTACCAGTCCTATTTTTCTACTATGAAATGTACATGCATGTACCAAATGATTGATGGATAAATCAAGCAAACGATTGTTGGATTTATTTGATCATTTATAACAAAGACACTTAATACTATAACCATACCAAATAATCATGGTGAAAGCCCAAGAGTAAAGCTTTACAGCATGTGCGTAGTCCTTGAAATAATTTCATCTTAATGTAATGTTATTTATCACACTTCCAAGGGAAATGTATGATCCCTTCTGCTTTGAGACATCCACTGCATGTTTTATTTTATAGAGTTAATCTATCCACTGATATCTGTAATGTCTCTACCTGCAGGAGAGCATAACATCAACATCAAAGAGGGCACGGAGCAGGATTATGACGTGTTGGAGCAGCACGTGCATCCCAGATATAATAGCACTCTAAGCTTGTATAACCACGACATCGCCCTGCTGTACCTCAAAAACCCCATCAGCTTCTCCACAACAGTCCGACCCATCTGCATCGGGCCGAAGGCCTTCACTGAGGCCCTGGTGAAGGGGTCTACCCCGGCCACGGTGAGCGGCTGGGGCCGGATCCGCTTCCTCGGGTTAACGGCGGACACTTTGCAGAAGGTCCAGGTTCCCTTCACAGGCCGGACGGAGTGTAAGCGCAGCAGCAGCGCCAGGATCACTCGCTTCATGTTCTGCGCCGGATACTACGACGAGGCCAAAGACTCCTGTCAGGGGGACAGTGGAGGGCCCCACACTAACAGTATGCACGACACATGGTTCCTCACGGGCATTGTGAGCTGGGGGGATGAATGTGCAAAGCAGGGGAAATATGGTGTGTACACCCGGGTGTCCCTTTACTACCGCTGGATCAACCATGTGATGGGGATAACTAAACACAGTCTGGCCAGTGATGTGGAAGACCCTGACCCTGAAATTGATGAATTATAGATTTCAAGAATATGAATGGTAAACAAATGTTAAAATCTCTTTTTGCTTTCTAATGTTTTGCACACGATATTAGTTTGATAACTAAAGGCATTCATACATAATTTACATTGACTGAAGAGCCATTAAAATCCACCGTGCCAATTTCATACAAAACCATGATAAGGAATACCCAGGTAAAGAAAATGATGCTATATGTGTACTTTTACAAACATTTGAAAGATACTTACGTGATTTTCTATGTTATTCGATATTGGATAACAAATATTGTGAAATAAATAACATCAAATGTATGGCATGCCTGTAATGCATTGTTTACAGCAGGGGTCCCCAAACTTTTTCCAGTGAGGGCCACATAACTTTTCCCTTCTCTGATGGGGGGCCGGGTCAGTTTGTAACAGAAAAAGTGTGACGATCGCAGTGGTGCCTAAATGTAAGAATTTATTGTTTTCCAAAAAGCCACACATAAGCAAATATGAATAACCCTTTCTGAGATCAAATAACCCCCTCTGTGTTCTTCACAGAAAAATTTAACTCAGGAAATATATAATAACACTATTTATGAAATCAATAAAAATCAAATAACCCTCTCTGGGTTCTTCACAGAAAAAAAGTCAGGAAATATGTAATAACAGTATTATGAAATCAATAATACCCAAATAACCCTCTCTGGGTTCTTCACAGAAAAAGAGTCAGGAAATATGTAATAACAGTATTATGAATACCCAAATAACCCTCTCTGGGTTCTTCACAGAAAAAAAGTCAGGAAATATGTAATAACAGTATTATGAATACCCAAATAACCCTCTCTGGGTTCTTCACAGAAACAATGCTTCTATTGTGCTGTGCACAATCTTGGTAAAAGTTCAGCTTCAGTTGTCACAGCAAAATCTCTTAAATGACTCATATGAGCAGTCTCTCAAAGTTCTTGTGTTCTTTCCTTATAGTCCAGTTGTGTAAGTTCCAGTATTATAGCCTAGTAGACACCAGTGTTTGCTCTCTCTCATCAACTTCCCCCTGAAAAACACAAAGCAAGCAGGCTGAGAAACCAAACTAAGTGATACAGCACCTACACAGCACAATACATTTCAATACAAGTATGGTTGTGGAGATGGATTTTTTATAGTGAGCTTACCTATGTACTGTATGTTCATCAGTGTGAACTGTGGGCCTGCATCTGGCTGGTGAGAAGTTCAATGTCAGGTTCCATTCTATTCACAGCCAGTCTCAAACACTGATGCAGATGTTCATCTGTCAATCTTGATCTCCTCTGAGTTTTCAGGTGTTTCATGCGTGAAAAGGTTTGCTCGCAGATATACGTGCTGCCAAAAACTGTGGACATCTTCATTGCGTGTTTTTTTATGTTAGGGTACGTGTCTTGAGGGAGGGCGGCATAGAAGTCAATGAGACTGGTGGGCTTGAATGAGTCTTTCAGAACATCACAGCTCTGTAACTCGGCCAGCTCAAACTGATAAGAAGGCTGGGCTTCATCGATGTCGGCAACAAAGGGGTTCTGGAAAAGACGGATTTCTTTTGCATGAACATGTAGTTCACGGAATCGCACACCGAACTCCGCCTTCAGCATTTCTAGTGCTTCCACACACTTTTCAGCTGGGAACGGGACCGCTGGTTTCTCTGCAGAAAGCTTTTGGGTAGCAGGGAGATGGGTGAAGTTGTGCTTTTTCACTTGCTCCAAAAGCAGCGCTTGTTTCACCTCAAATGCTTTTATGTGGGAATACATGTCGCAAATGAGTTTCCCCTGGCCTTGTAGCTGCAAGTTAAGGCCGTTCAGCAGTTCTGTCACGTCTGTAAAAAATGCGAGGTGCCATTTCCATTCTGGGTCGATCAGCTCTGGGACCGCTTTGCCTTTTGAATGAAGAAATGCGTTAATTTCAGGTAGCAGCTCGTAAAAACGCCTCAAAACTCTGCCGCGGCTCAGCCATCGGATCTCTGTGTAGTATAATACATCTCCGTGCACAGACTCCAGGTCAGACAGGAATTGTTGGAACTGCCTGTGTTTAAGTCCATTTGCTCTGATGAAGTTTATGCATGATACCACCACCTTCATGACAGAATCCCACTTCAACACTTTGCAGCACAGTGCTTGCTGGTGAATTAGGCAGTGCACTTGTAGCGGGGCGGTGAGACCCCGCTCTTCCATCTCCCGGTTCATGCGTCCTATCAGACCCCGAGTCGCGCCCACCATACTCAGAGCCCCGTCAGTCGTGATGCTGGCAAGCTTTGCCCAGTCCAGATCCAACTCTTCGATGGTTTGACATACTTTGCCGAAAATATCCTCCCCCGTCGTAGTGCCTTTCAGACTTTGGAGGGCTGCCAGCTCCTCGCACATGTCAAAATGTGCGCTAACTCCACGAATAAAAATAAGAAGCTGCGCTGTGTCTTGCACGTCCGTGCTCTCATCAAGTGCTAATGAAAAAAAGTCAAATTCTTTTGTCTTCTGCTGCAGCTGGGCATATACATTACCCCCAATTTCTTCAACGCGTCTGGTGATTGTACTCGAAGACAGACTCACGGCATTAAAAACATCTTTCTTCTCGGGACACACCTCCTCCACGACAATATTCAGACATTTCTTGACAAACTCTCCCTCAGTGAAAGGTTTACCGCAGCTTGCTATCAGTTGAGCAACACGGAGGCTGGCACGAACAGATGAATGGTTCAGCTGAGTTTGGCGTACAAATGTAGTCTGCTGAGCTAACAGTCCACTTTTTAGCTTTGCTAGTTTGTCTGCTCGCATTTGGCCTCGCAAGCTATCATACTTGTCTTTGTGATGGGATTCATAATGTCGGCGCAGATTGTATTCTTTGAATACCGCCACGGCCTCTTGACAGATGAGACAAACAGCCTTTTCTTTGCATTGAACAAAAAAATAATCGTGTGTCCACTGCAGGTTAAATACCCTGCATTCTGAATCAATTTTTCTCTTACCTAACCTTTTTGCCATTATTCCGTTCTGGGGGGGGGGGGGGGTAGGTTCACGTTTTATGATTAGGGCAAAGACAGTGAGGTCGTTAGCAACATTTTTTTAGCGTCATAATTCAATTCAAATGAGCTTTATTGACATGAGGAAACATTTCAGGGATTCAGTCGGGGAGGCTCACTTCACCCAGTTCTATGCGTGCATTGGTCTCGATCGCGTGGCCCGACTGAAAAAATAATAATGCGGGGGGGGGGGGGGGAGGGGGGGAGGTAATGCGTCTCTGATATTGGAAATTGTTCAAGGGGCCGGGTCAAATGTGGAGGCGGGCCGTATCCGGCCCGCGGGCCGTAGTTTGGGGACCACTGAACTTTACAGTAACAACAACACACATCACTCCCCTCTGCTGGTGAATACATGTGATTGCAAGTAGTGGTACTCAAGCAGGGAAACAAAAGGTCTCCAACGTTAAATGATGTGACCAAAAACTCACACAAGGTAAAAGTCTGCACAGTTTTATCATACAAGTTGGCTTACATTAAAACAAGAATACAGACATAATATGAAAAAGAGCAGCCTTAGGTTTAAGCCAAACATATCACTTTGTTAAAACAAGTGTTGAATTATTATCACCAAAACAATTATTGCATAACATAATTGATTTTTGATTATCTTTTACAGTACTGAAGCTGTTCAAAAAACAAGCCGTTTAGAACAGTGAGTCCAACAAAAGAAACCTGCTCATTGTTCGGTTGCCATGCATTTTCATTTTAAAGGAACATTCAGCAACAAGCTCAGGCTCATCAGGATACATAATGTCTCAAGCAGGTTTCTCTTTTGTTTTCCAACCTGGAATCTGTGCAAAATCTGCAGCATATTGGATTCAATTTCCAAAAAGAACAATAACTGAATTTGTAAAAGCTAAACAAATGAAAATGGGGTTTTGATGTGTAGTCAAGCGTAACTCCTGTAAATATATGGAGATGTTATTTCATTCGGCAGCGTATATATACCTCACAATATGAAGGAACAACATGACAGCTAAATAAATAAATTAACAACATAGGAAATGTGTAGTGTGCGGCAGCCCCTGCTGCTTTCAGACTCATTTCCATATCAAACAAAACAAATCAAAGGCAGCCCTCTGACTGGGGCCTCGATTTGATGTGGTAAATTCATATAAGTCTGCAATCAATATTTAATTAAGCGTTCGACACACAGGCTATATTTCATGTTGGCTGTATGATCCCTTTTAATGGGGAACCCGAGATTAACCGAGCTGTAATGGGCGGGAGGAAACAATCTGCCTCTGTGATGGAGGGGCACTCGCAGCACAATCTCTCTCTCTCTTTTTGGTCTACTCTGCGCTCACAGCACACACTGAGGAATACATTGCCGTCAATCATCATCAGGTCTGCTTGTTTCTTACATTACAGCCACTGACATGTCAACTGCTGCCTGCATGCAGGGGGTATTTCTCCCCCGACTCCCTAACACATCATACAGTCAGGAATAAATAAAGGAAATAACAGCATGAGTAAGAGACGATACACAGTGAAAGAGGCAAAGAAAAGCACACATTCGTTAGACAGTTGGTGGATTTTCTGTCTCTCCTTTCCGTCCACCTTATTAAAGTGCCAGTTGAATATTTGTGAGGTCGGGTTAAAGCGATTGCAGTATTTGATTTTGCAAACCAGTACATAAGAGACTCTAAAAGAGCAGGAATACAAAAGGCATTATGGCATGGCACATTTTGGCAATCTAACTCCTAGACTGTACAGAAGAGTGGTGCCTTGACAGATGAAATGTAAGAAAACTAGAATGAAGTCATTCAATGGACAACTCACTACACAAAGATGAGACACTGAGGTACAATACATGTTAAAAATGATACTGTCTATGTACAAAAATATTTGCTGTAAGAAATGTTCAGGCAAATACTGGACTAACATACATCCAGCACATTCTGAGACAAACAGGGAACCCACACGGAGATACAAGAATCTCCAATAGTAGCTGGAAAAGGGTTGTGAAATGACAAAGTGCTACGGCATCAACCTTCCATCCTGACTTTTATGTGTGTTGCAGATGAAAAAGAGGAAGACAATTCAGGATCCACAAATCGTCTGTTGATTGTCCAAAAGGACAAGCAGTTTCTGAGCGTTTGCACTGGTGCCACAGCACATCTTCACCATCAGAAAACAACGTCCCAATAGATTGTCAATCGTAACCTGGAAGAAAATCAGGTCTGTACTTTCCCCACTTTTTTCTCTTTAATGATTGAACTGTGCTGGAGAAAGCAGACGTCATCGGGGAGCGAGGAGTGGGTGGCGGATCAGTGGTCGGACAGCTATGGCTCAACATGTTCCTTCTGTTCATCGTCCACAGGTAAATATGAAAATATATTTCCTGTGTTTTCTTTGCTACGGGGAGCTGAGCTTTCTGGCCTTCAGGTTCATGGGGTCTGCAAGAAATAAAGTGAATTGCAAGGCAAGGCAAGTTTATTTATATAGCACCATATATACTGTAAGGCAATTCAAAGTGCTTTACAAAAAATGAAAGACATTAAGAAAATGGCATTTAAAAGAAAAGATAATAAAAGAAACATTAAAAGAAAAAATACATGGATAAAAGTTACAGTGCAGTCTAAGATATGAATAGTTCAATTAAAAGCAGCGGCAAAAAGAAAAGTCTTCAGCCTGGATTTAAAAGTAGTAAGAGTTGCAGTGGACCTGCAGGATTCTGGGAGTTTGTTCCAGATATTTGGAGCATAATAACTGAACCATGTTTAGTTCTGACTCTGGGGACAGAAAGCTGACCAGTCCCTGAAGACCTGAGAGATCTGGATGGTTCATCATTTAGCAGGAGGTCAGAAATGTATTTTGGGCCTGAACCATTCAGTGCTTTATAAACCAGCAGCAGTATTTTGAAATATATTCTTTGACACAGGAAGCCAGTGTAAAGACTTCAGAACTGGAGTGATGTGATCCACTTTCTTAGTGTCAGTGAGGACTCGAGCAGCAGCGTTCTGAATCAGCTGAAGCTTTCTAATATTTTTTTTAGTGAGACCTGCAAAGACACCATAAGTAAGAAGAACAGTAAGTAATACTATGGCTCGACATTATACGGTTTATCTTTTGTTTACCTCCGAGTCTGGAGGAGTGTCCTCGGCTGCTGTCTATTAGGATCAGCTGCAGGCTGGTAGCTGCTATGAAGCCGTCTCTACGCTGACTCAGGTTCTTCACCAGCCTGAAGGAGGAAGAAAAGTCAGAAAAGGATGAGAAAGAAAAGGGGGAGGAAATTAGATAAATACAACTTTTCACCTCGTTAGCGTTCCTTTCGGTGTCTAACAAAAACATCACATCTCATATAGCTGCTTTAGCCAGAAACTGTACTCATCAAAATACGGGATGGTTTTGGCGGATCACTAAGACACATTGAGAAGCTGAGAAACTCACCAGCGCCCCTTGTTGTCTTCACACTGCAGTTGAATGATGTCTCCACATTTGATGGTGATGCTGTCTGGCCCATTTTGTAGACAGTCACCCAGAGCCATGTATCTGCCTGGAGACTAACACAGAAGGAAAGACTGTCAGTCTAGTATCTATAGTGAGTATTTAACTATATCTAATGTGACTTTGTTCAGTCTCCAGGCTGGAAAGACTCAGTTTTATTTAACTTAAGTATTTCCACTTTCTGCTACTTTATACTTCTACTTTACAACATCACGAGGTAAGTGTTGTACTTTTCAGTCTAGGACATTCATTGTTTTTGGATCATTGTACTTACTAACTGGAAATCCAGGAATACAATTTAAACTAATTCTGAAATAGATTTCTCTTTTATTATTATCTCATTTATATTCTTTTTTATATTATTATTCTTTTAATTACGTTCTTTCTGACATGTTTAATTGCATAGTATACACTGTTTTCATTTTTGTGCAAGCTATACTATGACTTTGTATTTTTATGGAATAACATACCAATGGTTCTCAACTGCTTTAGCTGCGACCCCCGGAATAATCAGGTCGGTGTTAAACAGTGAAGATAAGATCGATATACAGATAGAACACTTTATGGTTTCATGTCTTATGTGGAGCACCTTTTATTGATTACAGGTAGGTCGTGAATTACTTTTAAAATAAATATTGTAATAGTGAATCATTATTTTTCAATAGCTTTCATGAAATGTGTCATGTGACTCCAAATGCATTATGATATAATAACTACACTGAAAAAATACTTCTATTACATTACACTTTTATGAAAATTCTGCTGTATTCTCTGTTATTTTGTTGTTTAAGTCCTGATTTTTTTTCAATAGCTTGCATTGTCACGTGACGTAACCGTGACTTGTCTAATGCAGTAATTGTATTTATCTGAGTTATGTTGCATTGATACAGTGGACAAAGGATTTCTTCTTTGTAAACTATGGTATTACTTCTTCCAAGTACTTCTTCCACCACTGATTGGCTCACCAGTTGCACCAAAGTCTCCTCCTCTGTGTCCGATGGGTGGAAGGCGTCCTGACCTCCAGACCACTCCTGCAGACCCTCGCAGATGTCTACCGAGTTGTGAGCTCCGGGCCAACCTGGGACACACAAACTCAGGCTGTGAGAGCTATTGATGAATGCATTTATCCAAACACTACACCTTAAAGGCACCACGTAGATACTTAGTAACTATATCCACATTATAAAGACCCCTTTGTCACTTACTGGGAAATTAACAAGAACGTAGAATCAAAAGCTAATCTCAGTAGTTGGACCTTTTTCCCCCTCAATCCTCGATGTATCTGGTTCTTCAGGTCAAAGTGCACCTGAACAGCTGAAGGGGGGAAAAAGTCAAATACCTACATCAGTTAGAGATTATGAAGAGAATCAGCAGTCAAATACTGTCCAAAGCGTGTATGATTTACATCAATTCCCATAACCTCTTTTATGTGATTTAGTTACCAAGTATCTACTTGATTGTGGCATAAATGTGTGTGGACCCACGACTCACTCTTGCGGTTGTGCTGGTGTTTAGGGGAGTGAGGCTGGGGGTCTGGACTGCTCCTCCCTGACTCTGTTTCCTCTGAGCTCACTGACGCCCTCTGCTGCTTGCTGTGGGAACAACACGCGTCACCAAATGTTTATACAGTCAGCACACACGCTCAGGATAGATGTTATCCTAAGCCACACAATCTAGGGTCAGCTCTAACTTCCTGAATCTGATCCACACCTCCAACAGTTTAGCTGGCCCCAGATCAGTGTGAAGGAGCAACTCTGTCCTGTTGTTTCTCACACATGGCCATGACCAGACAGCTGCACAGAGCACAGATCAGCCAAGTGCAAGCTTCTCTTTAAAAATAGGACTCAGTGTTCACACATCAGAAGATCAGGTCTCGATTTATCAAAATCAAAAATGTGAGATTTTGTCTCTGAGTAAGAAGGTTTCTAGAAAGCAAATTCTACAGTAGCTGCACACGAGCCCCATTTTTAAAACCAGCTGTCATGAGGAAATTAGAGAAATGTACAGTATGGAATGAAAACCAAAAGTCTTCTTTTTGTTGCCCTTTGCTTACATGCAAAATAGCAAATCTGAGAGGCAGAAATAAGAGTTGTTTTTTTTTATACCATGTTAGAAATGCCATGATGAGCTGCTGAGACACAGGCCTTTAAACGTGTGGAGGGAGCGTGGGGGTCAGTTATGAACCAGAATGGAGGTCAAACAGTACAAAGAGGGTGCAGGCGACGATCAGTATGCAAACACAGCGACCCTGGGTAAAGTCCCCAAGCCAGGCCGAGTGGGTCATGCCAGGGCGAGGCGAGGTGAGCCAGGCTGAGTTTACCACTGAGCGTTAGGGCAGGTCAGTGGCGCTGGGAGTGGTGGCGCGGGCGGGGCCGTTGCCGGGGGCTTCGGGGACGGGGGCTCCGGGAACGCAGGCACAGAAACAAGTCAGCTGACAGAGACACAAAGTCCAGCCCCGGCAGACAGCCCCTGGGGACCCCTCTGGACGGCCGCATGCCCCTGCAGGTGGAGGTGGGAGGAGTGGGGATAGGCAACCAGACAGCAGTGGACAGAGTGGGGCCTGTGCCCGGCGTTCTCACACACACTAACACACACACAGCTTCTACCACGGCAACTTGACTCACTCCAGCTGTGATCAGACATGAAAACTCAGCAAATGAAGATAGTGCTGTGAATGCATGTGTGTGTTTTACATATGCCTGTGTGTTTGCGCATGTATGTTTATGCAACAATAGCCTATGTCATGCCCCTAAAACTAGGGCTGCTCGATTATGGCAAAAATCATAATCTCGATTATTTGGGTCAATAATTGATATCATGATTATTAAAAACGATTATCCATTTACTTTGAAAACATAAATTTATTGGAGAAAAAAAATGTGAACAGTATGTTTTTAACAGTTGATTACCCTGAACCTTAAGTGTAATTCAACTGAAAAACCAATAAAAAAAAAATGTATTTGAAAAAAAAGAAAAAAGTAATAATAAAAAAATAATCGTTTTATTTCGATTACGTTGTTTTCGTAATTGCTGCAAGCCATAATCGTAATTGCGATTAAAATACGATTAATGGAGCAGCCCTACCTAAAATCTGTAAACACTGTGAGAAAAAAAACTTAAACACTGACCTCTCAGAGAGGGATGGAGAAAGCTGCATGTGTCCAACCATTTGGCTGTGTTGATATGCTTCCTCTGTGACAGGAGAGAGAGAAGGTAGTTTAGGTTTTATGTGATTTAAGTGGAAATCAAAGCAGAAACATCCACTTTCAGAGCTTTCAACAACATTTCAGGCACTCTGGGTCTGTGTGATGAAGTTCAAAGCTAGGAAACTAGTAATTGGACATCTTAGCTTAGATAGTGTGTCCCATTGTTTGTATTGAAACGAATGCACGAGCACTTACAATGGTTTGGCTTATTGCTAGAATACCTACATTTTTCTTGTTTGTTTCTTTATGGTTTATTGCACTTATTGTAAGTCACTTTGGATTAAAGCATCAGCTAAATTAAATGTAATGCAGTGTCCCACATTTACTTTAGTTGTTTACAGACCTCTAAGCAGCTTTTGCTGGCTGGTCAGGATTCTGCGAAGCTCATTGAGCCAAGCCATCTTCACCTCCAATGTAGGAGCCTGAGAGACAACAGAAACATTATTACAGACGATTGTTAAATTGTTTACGTACTTTGTTTCTATGAAGCTACAGTGTTGCTGGTCGTTGTCAAACCTTTGTTTACACTTTATACAATTTATTATACAATAGGATTTTTCTATTAAATGTCAGCAAAATCATTGAAAATTAACCCGGAGCCTGAACAACAGCCCTAAAACTGAATTCTTTTTAGCATATTAAATAAAAACAATGCATATTTGTGCAATCTTTGGCTTGAAACACATTAAAAGTATCATTGATAATCAAGACTTACAGTATTTCCGGCTGCTCTGTACTAGCTACAATATTTAACCACTGGAAATGCTGTCATGAAAGTTTTTGGGCTCCTTACCTGAACCACATACACTTCCTCCCTGCCACTATACCAGATCTCAAACTTCTTCACATCTCCCTTGACGTTCTCTGTGATCCCCACAGCAGTCATCTGCCAAGAGACATACATTGTTTACACCGACACACACACAGCATTAAGAAGAGCAGCTCGTCATACATCAGACTTACATCATGTAACACATCTGTCCTGTCAGAACACAACACTGTCACACACCTCCGCTGTGTGACTGCTTCCTCCCCACATCCTCAATAATAAATCAAGAGCAGCAGCTGTTGGTGGGACACCTGCTGCGATTACCTCCAAAACAATACGTTCAACAAAAGAAGTCTTACAGGAATACACCAGCTTCTGTGGCCAGCTGGATAACTTAGACGTGTTGAAATGTAACAACACAGACACGGACGACAACAAGGTGTCTCTGGTAGATCATTCACCTCATCATTTAGTGCTAAAACCTGCAAGGTTAGATAATGTTGTTGATAGTGATAGCGGTGTTGAGTGATTATATGTGACTTACTTTTATCAATGTAACAAATTGATATATTAGGGTCATAATAAGTTGTGATAACATTTACAATGACCGTTTTTTGGATGTGACAAATAGGAAACCCCCGTTTTCATGTGTCCACTTATTCTTTATGATCTCTACAAGCTGTGAGCTGTTATCTAATAGTATAATTATTCAGAAGTTTCTTTATAATAGATACACAATAGTGTAAAAAAATGTTTTATTTTGTATTAAATCATCAATGTTTCATGTTGTATATCTGTAATTTACACATCAAGTCAGAACATGAAGCCATAGTACTGTATACACTGTATGCTATGGACACTAGCATTCAGTCAGATCCATAGCAGGTAGAACATATAGTAAGTGATTGACTGAAAAGTCCTGCATTCAAAATCTTACTCAAGTAAAAGTACAAGTATATCAAAATATACTCAAAGTACCAAAAGTAAAATAACTCATTAGCATGTCAGCTTTCAGAAACATATTAATTATACCTCTGGATCATAATTAGTGATGCAATGTTGCAGCTAGTAAAGGAAGGATTACATTCTTAATAATATAACATCATGTTTAAGGTGATTTATATTCTGTATTAACAATCTAACTATTTAAAGTTCCTAGTAAGTAGTATCAGACTTCAAACATGGTTTATAGTAATGTAGAAAAACTTTGGAGGAAGGAATTTGTGAAATGAAAATATGTAATATGAAAACTTTTACATAGAATCTTTACAGGAAACTTAAATATGCAACACAGAAAATGCAATAGGATTGTGACAAACGACTGTGTAAAGATATACACAGCATTTCTCTGAGTGAAATCAAAAGAGCTGTTTTAAGAGTGAGTATTGGGCAGAATTGTGAAAAATTGTCAGGAGTGGGAGAAAGTTTAAATTACCGACAGCTTTAATAAGGGTGGTTGAGGAAAAAGTAAAATATTATAGAGTAGCATAGTATTCAAGTACCAAGACCAGTGTATTCCTTCTAGACGTACACAAACAAAGATGCACATAAACACAGACGCACCTTCAGACAGTGCTTGAAGCTGTATGAGGGCGTCTTGTCACAGCCGTCTCCGTGCTCCTCCCTCCGCTTGCAGAAGAGCAGAGCTCTCTCGTACAGGAAGAGGTGTCTCTGCATGGGCTTGAAGCGAGTCAGCTCCTTCATGCGAGTGGGTCCTTTCTTATGGCTGATCCACACGCTGAAGGAACCCTGCATCAACACCCGGCCCAGCTCGCAAATATCACCCTGTATACAACGGAAAGAGGCGTTTATATATGAGCTTTTATTATCAATAAATTCACTGTGAAAATGTGCATTAGAGATTCAGAATGCTGACCTCATATCCTGTTATAGCTATCTGGTGCATGGAGTCATTGACTGATTTGAGCAGGTCCAGCATTGCTGTCAACGCCCCCTGCAGCTCTGAAGTCCCCTCACAATCTGGGCTGTACTTTAGAAGCTCCTGAATGAACAAACAATCAGAATCAGAATATCTTTATTAGAACAATAGAACTAGCATGCAGGTAGATACATGCACACACACATTTAGTCAAAACAGAGCATAAACAAAGCAGCTACAACAGCACACTCTGGTGGTCAAGACTTAAAATACAGAGGGGAATCTTAATTGCTATATTTACTGTATGCAGAAAGGCAGCTTTCCTATGATGTGAAAATGTATTTATTTTAGCGACTTCATTGATACAGAGAGGCTTAAGGGTTGAACTTAGTATGTGAAGTACACTATACTGAACCCAACATCTAAATACTAAATCAATGAACTACATTAGATGATTGACTGTTTGTGTTTTATACCCCTCTGTCTCACCTTAAGCAGCAGCTGGTATTTGGTGAGGCGTTGGATTGGTTTCAACAGGTATGAATCCAGACCCAGTTTGTGCTCCAGCTTTTTCTGACAATCCTGGAAGGAAGACAAATACAAGCACGATAAATGTAATGGTGGTCGATGACAAATCACAGCTCCATACATTTTCTACATTTTTTAAAAGGTGACGTAAATGTACTAACTTGTTTCATTCAGTTCAGAACTGCAGTGGTTCATATTAGTTTATGAAACAATTAGTCCTATCTTGCATGTCTCTAAAACAAACATAAATCAGCCAGAATGTTATTTTTGAAAGGGAAATCAGTGAAACTGACCTGAAAGAAGACACAGTCTGAGAATTGTCCCCACAGTGCCTCAGAGCGTGGCTTATTCTGACAGTAGCATTCATACATTTCAAAACTTTCTTTCTGAGGAGACAGGAAAGATACATCTTTTTAAAAAGTAAGGACAATTTGGAACACATGGTTATCACTTTAAAAAATTGACACAACATATAAACATTTATCATCTCACCCGCGCAAGAAAACATGCTCCTACACTTTCAGGAGCTTCCAGGCATCCTTCCAGGTCCTGAAGGAAAACCCTGGATTCCCAGAAAGGTCAAAGGTCATCAGATCACAGTCATATTAACCCATATCTACTAACCATTAGTGGCTGCTAGGAACCATACCAGCGCCTGTTTCATGTGACTAGTCCTACTAAGTGTTTTGCTTATATGAATTTCCACAAACATATCTTATTAACATTAATATCATTAAACTACTGTGGTTATTATTGAATCTCTCAATACCACAGACGTATGTCATGCAAGCATGGTGTATTTATTTTTTAATATCAAACTAATTTGTCTTAAAACAATGTGTATTGAATCTTTTGCATGCTTAACATACTTGTACATACTTACCTTATATTTGAATAGAGTCTATGTGTGAAGTGAGTTGTTAACTTGCCTACTGTGAAAATTGTAGATCTCAGGCATGTTTCCAAAGAGGATGTCTCTCTTGCTGCGCAGGATGGGGGGCAGAAGCCCTGACAGAGCCGGGTTGTCCATCTCAGCTCTGTAACCCTGAAATGTTTAATCATAGCATATAATTAAATAGGACTGCAACTAATTATTATTTTCTTTATCGATTAATCTGCTTATCATTTTCTAAATTAAATGTTTGGTCAGTCTGAAAACCAAAGATACTAATTGTAATATGATATAAAACACAAAAGCCAGTAATCTAACATATTGTTTTTTGCATGTAAAACTACTAACCAATAATCGATTATCAAAATAAATGGCTATAATATTGCTTGCAGCACTACAGTTAAGGTTGTTGTTTTTTTACATTAAATATATTCTGGAGTCACAGCAACAAACGTAAAGTCGACAGAAATATCAATCAGACACTTATTTTCTACTTTTGTGACATTAAATGTAGTCGTTCTCACCAGCAGAATTGACAGCAGCTCTTCCACATAGATTCTTTCCGTCTCTATGAGTTCCCGCATCACATGACTGTGACGCAAACAAACAGACAGGCGAAGAAGTAGACCGAGAGAGAGCCAGAGGGCATCATTAGCACTGAACAAAGAGAATCACTAAGGTAACAGCATGAAGAGCAGTACTGAGGACAGATCCTCCTCCTCCTCCTCACCGCTTCAAGAGATCTGGGCTGTCCTCTCCATCCAGGAAGTACGACACGCAGCTCCGGCTCTCCTGGTAGTCGTGGATCACCTCAATCTGAACACACCAGAGATCCATTACTATTAAGCATCCAATTGAAGTCACGGAACATTATATTATACTAAACATCTTTTGGACCAAACTAAAGAATGATGTAATTAACATTGGTGGCCTCCGATGCATCTGGGACAGGAAATAATCATACTTTTCTTGAGTTGGGGCTCTTCCGGGATGCTCTCTTCCCTGGCAGAGAGAGGTCGAATGTGAACTTCAAACCATCACCTGTAAAAGCCAGATCGGCAGCTCATCAAAGTGCATTAGAATAAGTCACATACAATATTTAACCATGATGTTTATTGAGAAGATCAAGCACCCACGCTATGTCAGAAACCATTCTTTTTTTATAATGGCACAGTGTGAACACCGTGGCCTCAAAGGGATCTGCTTTGCCCTTCCCCTGACCTGTTCTGTTCCTCAGAAACTTTAAAAAGAACATTAATCTGTCCTGATTGACATTTGTGGAAATCAATGCTAATAGGTGGCCTCTTCTAAAGGGGCGGCCAGGATCCGGTATGTAAAGGTCTAAAGGAGCGTTTGGCACCACCGTCAGTGTCCTTTTGATCGTAGCTGCTGAATCCTTACATGATAGTCCAAGTTCCACTGAGTGGTGAGCCTTTGCATATGCCATGTTACATTCATCAGTGATATGCATGCATATATGTGAGTGTATACATGTACCGGATCCAATCGTTCAAAGCTAACCACTTTTCCCTTCATCTCCTCTCCTTCAAATGACTGCTGTCTCTGATATATCGGGGTTTCATAATCACTATCATTGTCTTTCTTGTTACTTCACTCATTAGTATGGCTTCATATCATGAAGAAAAACCTTAAAGACATGAATGGAAATGGCCTATTTGGATGTATACTCAATGGATGAAGACACATTCATTGGACACAATTTATATGTTCAAATAAAAATTAAAACAAACCAGAAAACACACATGGTATTAATTGGGTACCACCAGTGCTTGAATTGGGCCGGTACTCACCGGTACGCAGTACCGGCACTTCTGATTTTTACCCATGTGGTACCGGCACTTCTTACTGAGTACCGGCAAGGTGCCGGTACTCAGTAAAATGCCGGTACTCAGACGCCGGCAATATACGTATATATTGTAAACGCAACGCAGCGCAAATGTGGGTCTGACTCTGCCTCACAGAGGGTGACTGGCTGTCTACATGACGTGGCCTGCCGACATTGCCACTTTCATACAGATCATACTAATGCCCTCGATTGGTCTCTGTGTGTCATTCAAGCTCGGGAGGGTGTGTGTTGGTGTATGTGTGGCCGCGCACCGGTTACGTGTATTGTTGTTAGCATCTGGTGCTAGCTAGCTGCGCTAACGGATATAAGGAGCTGTTTCAACAACAAGGTGGAGGGAGAGTCCTTTGCTGTCAGACTGAGAGGCTGAAAACTACAGCTCTGGTGAGGTAAATTACTCTCTGAGTCTTTAGATAGTTAACTTAGTTTAAGTTATCTCAGTGGGTCTCAAACGGTTCGGTCACCATTTATGTAAACACATATTTCCATTTGAGGGGGTAGTGATTAGTAAAATATGCATGAATAATACAAACAAAATGTTAACTAGGTGAAAAAAGGTAAGATAAACTTGCTGAGAGCTAAAACTAGTCTTTGCTGTTGCCTCAAAGAGGAGCAGGGGGGAGAGGAGGGAGACAGGAGAGGCCGATTCAGGAGCCCAGACACACTCACAACTATAAATGAACCAAAAACAAATAAATAAACAAGTTTCAATGTTTTTTCATATTGGATATTGTATGTTATTGGTTATGGCCATGTACTTATGATTTTATGATTATTTGAATGTATACATTTTTGTTTCATATGGGTGTAGTCTCTTTATTTACCCCTCAAAATGCACCAGATTGATGCATTTAAGTCCAACATTTAAAAAAAAATCTTACCGGGGGAGCATGCCCCCGGACCCCCCTATAGGACTTGAGGCCCGGCCCCACTGTTCCCAAATAGATTTGCAATTTTTTTTTAAATAGTAACCCATCTCCATATGTTTCTTTTTGGGTAGTAGATTTAAACTAGAGGGCTATCACTTTGTGCAGCAACGCTATTGACAAATAAATCCAGCAAAATGGCACAAAAAACTGGTAGTGGCCTCAGGGACGAGGAGTCATTTAACCAGCCAGTAGGAGTCAAGCTTTACTTTTTTTTTATATCCATAAAGAAAAAGTAAATATTTTTACAGTTGTTTCATTATGGATGTTGAGAGGTATCCATATATCTCTTCATTTTGCTCTCAAAGTGCACCAGATTGATGCATCTAACTTCAATATTTAAAAAAAAATGTTCTCGGGGGAGCATGCCCCCGGACCCCCCTAGACTAGAGGGTGTCAGGTCCACTCCCCACTTATAAAAATAGCACTTTACCACTGCACCCAGTCATTTTGTTTAAGTACAGTGAGCCTTTCTAAAATATACAGTAAAGAGACAAACCCACCAGCATTATAGGATATACTATGACTTTGTGCGAAATACTTGTTGCTGATTTAGAGTACTGGCACCTTTTTTATTCCAATTCAAGCACTGGGTACCATTGTACTGTATATGGTTAGCTTTGTGCAACCTCCCTTGAGACCCAAAGGGAGATGAAAGGGTCTTTAATGTATATGAACCACATATGGTTCTATGGCAGATATCTTGACTAATAGAGCAGTCAGGTATTTCCCAGCGGACTGATTATATCTTCTCCCCTCGTAGCAGCCTTTTTGTAAAGGTGGCCTGCTAACCCCAAAGCCCATTGAGGAACACCTTAGGCCTGCTCAGTGGGGCCCTATGATGTGTTAATTTAACCATGGAGCCTAAAGCAAAGATCCAAGGGGGGGAGGAACTGATGCCAAGCCTTAAGGGCTGGCACAAGCCCCCATACCGGGCCTGGGAAACATGGGGGGTGGATAGGGAATTTGTTTTTTATCGTAGAAAGCCTACTGTATATGTTGAAAACTAGGACAGTGCCAGTGTTTTTTTCTTTTTGATAGTGATAGGGGAGAGAGACTGTAAATATGACGAAAGAGCTGTTAGGTCACCCAATGCTGTTTAATCAGCACGTGTGTATGAATTAGTTGTCAGAATCCCCTTGGTGTGCGTGTGTGCGTGCGTGTTAGTGTGTGTGTGTGTGTGTGTGTGTGTGTGTGTGTGTGTGTGTGTGTGTGTGTGTGTGTGTGTGTGCGTGCGTGCGTGCGTGCGTGCGTGCGTGCGTGCGTGCGTGCGTGCGTGCGTGTGTGTGTGCATACCATGTTTGGGGGAGAAGAGGGGGGACTTGGAGCGTGGTGGGTTTTCGGGGCGGGGGGCAACCAGTTGGATCGGTCGCACATGTTTATCAGCGAGCTTCCTTAGACAGGCCTGTCGACTCTGAATCATCAGCTGCACGGCTGCATGCTTCTCAAACGTTTTCCCTATCTGAGCCTAACAGCGAGAGAGAAGGACACAGAGGTAGGATATACAATTATGATGGATAACACAGAAATAGCTCTCATTATTTAGAAACAAATAAACACAGAAATATGGCAGCAATGTAATCGTGTCCCCATCGTGCAATTTCTATTTTTGGTATATTCTTAGTTTCAGATGAATTATCACTGTGCTCACTTAGAACAGTCATTGCCTGCCCTTTTCCTCTTTATTAGCAAGATGCCCAATTCCATTTATATGGAAGGATGTACAGTAACTCCTCCAAAACACAACCAATGGATCAAAGATGGGAACATGCAGAACCTCAAGCGGCTTTTTCAGATCTGTCTGATTCGGACGATGGTGTTTTGCTTTTATTTTGTTTATTTATTTCCTATATGTCTGTACATATTTGTTACGTGAGATGATGGCTTACAGTATGTGTTTGTCTTGTCTGATAAATAAAAAAAACACCTATAAATAAAACATTTTAAAAAATATATATATAAGATGTTAGTGTGTACTTGAGGCCTGAAAAATTAAAACGAAAAGTTTCAAACCTTTTCCTGTTCCAGTCAGAAGTCAAAACATCCAAAAATGATGTTAAAATGTAAAAGGATTGCTGTGGTCACTGACCTGCAGCTGAGGCATGATGACAGCCTCGTACTCGATGGTCAGGACGTCCGGTCCTGAGCTCAGCATAGACGGCGCCCCCTCCAGGAACCTCTCAATGTCCCTCAGAGCAGCCTGGGCCCCCATCTTAGACTGATACTTTTCCACCAGCTGATTGGCCAGCAGATATGCTCCATCATCGCACCAGGTTTGGGCCTGAAGGTTGAAAACACACATCACAGTAAATAAATCTGTGTTCTCGGATGTCTGTTTGTCTTGATGCAAATGATTTAGTACCTGTCCAAGACAAAGCAGCAGCTGGTGTGTTTGCAGAAGATGAGTGTGTTTGGTTTTGAGAGCAGCATTTAGTGTATCACAGTAGTGGCGGAGCTCGTTGCAGCGCTGCATAATAAGAGCCATGGCATAGTGGTGACTGGCGGAGAGCTGGTGTCCATGAAGGATGATGATCTGAGCTCGAGACATCACCTCCTGATGGAGCCAACAAATAAACACAAGAGTTAAGGAGTCTATTATTTTTATATGCATACATACAGGTGCTGTTAATGCATGTATTGCCAGTTTGACAAAGAAACACTGACCTGTGCATTTGATACCAAACTGTCCAAACTTTTGAGAGCCTGTTCTGTTTGAGCCAGAGTGTCCACAGCTATGGACAGCTCCTTCTCCTGCCCTGTTAGATGCTCCAGACATAACTCCATCTAGACTCAAAACACACATTGAATAAACAAAGACTAAAATGAATTAAAACACCAATACAAAGCCAACCTGGTGGCTCCCAGAGGTATTACAAACCTAATTTAATCTTGAGGCTGAGGATTGCCTTGACCCTAATCTCATAAAGAGATCATATCCTCTTGGGTGGGTGTATGGAAATATTGGCGAAAACACCAAAAAGCATAGACACATGTACACATGATAAATATATAGATGCCTTGCCTCCTGAAAGCTTTGTTCATATCTGAGCAACTGCATGTACTGATGGAGTTTCAGATGATGCTTCTCAAAGAAGCCATCAAAGGCTGACTCCATGTCTCTCAGCTGGGCAAGAAGCCTGAAAAGAACAAGTCACTGTGTCATAGATCTAATTCATTGTGAATAACTAATAGTTAACAATTCGAAGTTTACAATTATATCATGATACATGAGAATGTTCTTAAACCAAAGAGGGCAGCCTTACCTCTGTACTGTCTCCCAGTCCATTTTCACATCCCACTGGGAGTCATCTTCTTTTCCGGAGGTCTCCAGGCTTGCAAGAAGATGACGCCCTTCCTTTGAAACTGACCTGATTGCATCCTGTTAGACGGAGGGCAATTTAAATATTAAATGAGCAATATTCAAAATAGTGCGTCTAGATATATTCGGAGGATACATATATATATAATTGTGGTAGTATTAATAAATTAATCCGTACGAAAACATTTGAAACCTCACCTTGAGTTTCCTGTACTTTTCAGTATGAGAATCAAGGAGATACTCGATGGCCTTCCCATTATCACACAGCTCCGTCTCCGCCAGCTCGGTGCCAAAGCTCTGCAGCATCTGTGCAATGTCTTTAACTGTGACGGCAAAACTTTCAATGCCCTTTATAGAGTCAAAAAACAACAACAATGAAATACTAAGACTTGTGAAACAATCTGTGGCTCAGTGTTGTTTAGATACAGAGCCATTGGTTGATATCAGACACCAAGACATATAGTTCTCCAGTATTAATGTTTGCTGCTTACTGTTCGTAAAACAATCCAGTCACTATGACAATAGTCCAAAGTGCCTCCGAACTCTGAAGTCAGCTGGTTCTCATCGATGTAGTGCAGCAGGTCTGTGACAGAGCTCAGCATCACCACCTAAAGGTGCAGACACAATCTAAGACCGCACACAGAAAACTCTATACTTTTAGAAGTGCCATGTTTAGAATTTTTGTTTTAGGTATATCCTTACTTGGTGTTTTTGAAATATATTTTTGATTTTATTTTAATATAAATATAATTTGGGTAAGTCTGTTCGCCATAATGGGTGAGATGTGATTGGTCAATAAAGGAGTGTTCAAACCACTGGCATGTACACAAGGTTGTACAACATATTTTTTGGGGGGGATTGCATGACAAATATCAGATATTTTACTTTTGATACTTTACAATTAACTTAATGAAATCACTAGAATCCTTTCTAGGATATCTGCTTTATGTATCTTTATTTGTTTCAAAACTGAAATCAACATGTGTTCTTGGCTGTGTCCACCAGAACATTTTGACTCATGGAGATCAGGGTTGTAACAAGAACGAGGTGTACCTTGTTGTGGTGTGGGACATGTTTGGTAACTGAGGAGGAGCTGCCTTACTGGCATCTTGAGCATGAAGTCCTCTTGGCTGAAGCGAAAGCCAATATCTGTAACAGTGCGGTGGAAGAAGCTGGTGGGTCGGAGCACCAAGACCAGGTGGAGGTTCCCAGGAAACGAGGCCTTGAGAAGGAAAGAGAGGTTCACTGTCATAGTGATGATGCTGGTATGGAGGAGGATTCAGTAAAGAAAAAACGTTGTGTTTCGGCTCAAGGGGCAATATACACTTACTCCTGTATGCATGCTGGCACAGGTTTGAACTGAGCAAAAGCATCAACAAGCTCTCCTCCTGCAGATCTGACAGGAGAGACTTCAGGTCTCTGACATCCTGTCAGTCCCACTGTTACTCCAGCATAACGGATTCAAGGTTCACTCACTTAACTATACTACTCATACAGCATGTCATTGTTAAATGCTGCATTTTATCTTTAGGTCGTTTGAGGTCGCCTGACTGTGCAGGAATGTCTGCATTAGCACAGACAGTATGGAGGAGCTCTAGTCGAGATTACAGCATGTATTAACAGTACATTATAGCATGACATATTTTTACCAAACAAATAAAAAGGTAAAATAATGACATTTCATATAGTTGAAATAATCTTGGAAACTTTCACATTTTCATCAGAGGGATGCAAAAGCAATCTCTGCAGAGGATTTGTAGCCTATGCAACATTGCCTCCTATTTTGTCTTGATAGGCTATATCACCATGGCATGCATTTGCATAGGCCTGCCCTATACGCAACTTCTGACATTCCTATGTCCTCACTCGACCACGAAGGGTCGTTCACCTAAACTCCGGATTTCAACATAAACACGCATTAAAATCCCGCATTTAAGTCTGTTTGGGTTTCACAGACAGCCAGTCGCATGACTAAGCAGAGAGGCACCGCAGTGCTGCACTCAGCAGACAGACAGCCGGGGCCAGTGCCGCATTCACCCTGCCCGCCCAAAAACTTCGCCCTAAACTCCTCACACGGTGAATAAAACTAAGCAGGATTTTTTATTTTACCGCTGTCCGGCGGATCTTCGGCGTTCCCCGCCGGTAAAAACAATCAGCCATGGTGTGTGAAGCCATCTCGGTTCAATGTAAGTTCCCGCCCGTCCGTTGGAGATGGTGCCGCGCTGAGCAGCTGGTCGGCGGCCGGCTGAGCCGCAGCGCCGCTCCTCTCAGGCGGAGGGTGGCAGCCTGACTGCAATGTTTCCCTCCCGCCTTCCTGCTCATCCCCTGCTCAGCACCCCGCGTCATCACAACACGTTTTGCTTACTCATTCATTTGCAGCAATATGTAACAGGACATTCAGTACAAACAAATAGTTTACCCTTCACCTCTGACTAAACACCACATACTGTAGAGCTACCCATCAATACGAAAGATGCAGAAATGGTAGTTTGATTTTTGACTGTGCTGTCCAGGTATGTCTCAGGTTTTAAGCACCATGGACAACGACTCGTAAATAAAACAGTAGCAATTGAACACAGCCACATTGCAGCTGTAAAGCAATGGTTAGTCATATACATGATTTCAAAACAGTCTAGGAATGGTAGTGGCATTGATTAAAAGAATAAAATATAATATGAAACTCACTGCTATCCTGGCAAGTGCAGTTTTGATAGAGGCCCATGTATCCAGTCTCCGGTCTAAAATGATGATAAATTTGACTCCGGGTTGCCTCGTTCTGCAAGACAAATTGGGCAAATGTGTACAGCTGTAATGTCATTCTGTGATTTAAAGCTATAACACGAGAAAATGAGATGATAACCATTCAAGAGCAGGTGGATTAGTCAAGTTATAGGTGCTTTAAAGCTATATACATCATTTCTTTATTATTGCAAATGCACTGCAATGACATTATCTAATTTCCTAATCTCTAAGGGGAGTGAGTTTTGGACATAGAGGGCATGAGTAGGACATTTGACACTATGGAGCAGTAAGGACCAGCTGTGCTCAGAATACATGAGCTGGGCTTTTGGTGCACTGCAGAGAGAGAGAGAGAGAGAATTAGACAGCTATTTATGAAGGAGGACGCACCGAGGGATGAGAGTGAGGTACGTAAAGACTTTGACTAAAGCTTCCTCTGGAATGTCACTAAAAGCCGAGCTCTCTGGGAGGGTGATGATGACGCTGGAGTCTTCCCCACGGCCCCCTGGGAAGAAAGATATGATCAATCAATTTATTTGTAATCATGACATCAGAGGTTAGAAACTCAGTCGCTTTAAACTCTTATTAAGATATATCTCAAAAAGGCCTCACCTGACAAGAATGCCACCTGTTTCTCTATGTAGCCTCCCACCTCCTTCAAGCTTAGAGGGACAGTCACCTCTGGAAGATGAAACAAAATTATAAAGGCTTTAGAAAAGTGGTGTGCACTGGAAAACTAAGGGTCTCAATTATAAACATAACTTAGTTTAAAATAATCAGTTGTAAATGGCAGTCAAGTAACTTTCAAATTAAAGAACAATGTTATAGTCTTTTAAATACACAAAATCCCAGTCCAAGAGTTTTTTGAATGGGTCTTTTTTCCCAAGTCTTTTTAGTTTTTTACATTGAAAACATTAAAGTAATCACATTTAAAAGACGGATAATCTTACCTATATGCCTTAATCTAAAAATATAGATGTTATTGTTCGTTTTAAGTGATTTTCCATGACATTACTCGGAAGAAATGTCGACTTTATTTGCTTTCTCACTGAGGCTGATGTGTATCCTGCATCTGGTGCAAGTTAGACATTGGCATCTTTAAAAGACATTAGCTAATTTACTGTACAGCGTCTGAAGGGATGTTGCTGTAATATTAAATTAACTGGCAGATGGCCCAGTGTCTCGTGCTTGGTGCCACTGGACTTCTAGTCTGAGTGGCTAATAAATGCAGTCTCTTATAGCGTAGTCAGTGTAGTTCAAATCAGGCTTTCATCTGCTCTATGGTTCACAAGGAATTATTCGGATGGATGTGTAGACAGGAGATATGTTGAGACTGTATTTTCTCACAATGTATACACAGTAGACTTTTTATGTGTAGAGGGTGAATAAGGGAAACTCAACAAGTCGTTTATAGCTCTATTTCCAAGAATATTAACAACAAAAACAACAACAACAACAACACAGGAATACTAATAATACTACTAATAAATAAACACATTCTGAGGGACTTAGTTATTAAAACCTTACTAAACTACATGTTTAGCAGTTAATGCAACAGATTGACAGGGCAGTCAATTTGCTCACAATTCACCGTTTCCTTATCCATAATGGATAAAGACATTAAAAATGAATTGCAGAAGAGAATATGACAGAGGTCAGAAGAGAGAGAAAAGGAAGAAGAGGTGTTATTTTCCATGCGTCGACTGCAGTTACAGAGTCCGTCAGGCTGTCAGGGAGAAGGTAATGAGCTCTACTGGTACCTGCTGAATATTTGATGTGCGTCTGTAACAGAGAGGGGCTGAGCCAAGCAGGACCAATGGATGGACTGTGCACACACAGATGCAGGGTAAAGTTTCCGTCACACTGCAATAGTTGTATAACCATTTATACCCTGTGCCACAAGACCTTCTGGAAGTTGAGACAGGTCTTAAACAAATAGATGTCATTTTCCATTTGGATAACTGCAGTGTACAGATATATCATGCTTTGATTTGTCTATATAGAACAATATGTACGCTGGTGAGATCTAACTACATGGGTTTATGTAATGGATACGTTTTCTAATCTTGCAGTCGATGCAAGAAAAAAGGAACACACTTATACACAAACACACACACTGCGGACCTGTGTTTGATCAAAGCAAGGGCAGCCTGTGCAGCAAACTGCAACGCTGTTAATAAATTTGCCAGTTTGTGGAAATATTGTACTCTTCCCGAACCCTGCCTGACACCATCCTATCACATGACTAAGTTATTTTTAAGACACTGTCACATGAAAGGCCTTGTAGTCCATCAATGACAGATATAAAGTGAAGCACTGTTTTAGCTTTAATAACTCACATCTACACACACATTTTAAACCGTAAAATCAAATCAAAGTAGGACAGTTGTGATTCTGCTTGCATCATGACCTTTCCAGTTGACATGCTGGATGGTTTGCACAGGCGAAAGTCAAATAACCTCTGTTTGCTCCTCTGCTCTGACACACACATAAAGAATAATGTTTGCCAGTGTGGATGGAAACAGAGCTTAGCTGCCAGTCAAACAGATCCACACATCAAGATCAATCTTCCAGTCTGCATACAAAGCTGAAAGCTTATCTCTGTTGTCCAAACAGTGATAAGCATCCACACTGACTTCATTACATACAGTTCATATGAAAAGCCTTAACCCCCTTGTACTTTTCCACATTTTATTCTTTTACAACATTGATTGAAAGGGGATTTCATTATTGCTATTTTAAAATGTCTCATGAAGAAAATTAAGCGTGTCAAAGGAGTCAAAGAGACATGTATACATTTGATATGCACCATAACAATTTATTTGAAGAGGTTGACAGAACATTTAACCCACACATATTGAGGCTGTTTTGAGATTACTTTGTTCTGAATATCTACTGAATAATTCTGTAAATAAATACCTTTTTTCTCAGGGCAAACAATATCATTTTATTTACTGAATGACCAATTAATGAACAGGCGCCAAACATTTTTCGTACGTCTTAGTGAATCATACCAAATGTCAGCAAAAGGAGAGGCTGGTTTGAATGTTAAACACATACCCAGCATGAATGTTATTTGTAGTCAGATTTTGCACAAGTGGAAACATGTAATCCCTTGCAGAGGAAGAAATCCCTTCTTACAAACATGTTCACAGTACCCACAGGCCTCATACTGCTTTTGGGTCATGAGATATTTTGCTAAACAAAGCTTTCAATGCTAAGGGGATTAAACTGGTGGGCGGCTGCATGCTGATATAAAATGGTAGAAGAACATGCAGGGATACATGAAAACTAGATTGGTTAAAGGCTAGAAATGGATAGACAGTAAACCCTAGATAAAAGCTTTACATATTTGACTGGACAGCCCCTATGGAAGTAATGTCGTGGGTTTGGTAACATTTGATTCATTCAAATAGATCAACATACTTTATGGTGTCGAAAGAAGAATATTTTAGTTTTCCTTGATCTATCGGTTACTAGTTTCTGTAGTATTCTAGTTGTATAGTGGTTTATCAATGTGACTGTCTGTCATATAATCAGATTGTTTAGCATCTACTACACCGCTGTAGAGAAAACTAGAAGTACTATTTTTTTTATATAGAAGATTCTGTTGTTATTGATGATGAAAATCAAGAAGCAAGCTAACATGTATTTGAAATGGTATTTGTATGCACGCAAATGTGGAACATTTCAGTCTAAGTTGAGGCATTTTACGCATTTAAATGAGTTGAAGTGTCATTTCCTCGAAGGAGAGGACATTTCAGTTTCACATTAACTCACATAAGCACTTTAAGCATAAGCGATTATACGTGAAGAATTAGTGCTGAAAGCAGTTAAACTGAGCTGAAAAGTAAGACATTAAAGCAAGGGAAATGTCAGCCTACGACGTAATATCATTAAACCAAATGAAAAGCCATTCAACGAATAAACACTAAAAGCAGCTAAACTGTCGAAGTCTGAGAGACAACATTATTTGGACTGCTATCTTAAAAGAAAGGCAATGAACTACAGTTTAAACAAAACTGTTGGACTTAGTTGGGTTCCGTGCCCTGTGAATAATTGAAGTCTTTATCCTGTTGTTAGGTAGTAAAGTGTCAGTCAAACAATTATGAGTTGAAGTCTAGCTGACATGCAGAGACTAAAGGAAGTCAGACTGTAGTTGAACTGGCAGTGCAAGAATGAGAATGTTTTAAGAGTCTGTTTTATGTACCAAACTGCAGCGCCAGCGTTGAAACATGTGTTATTGTTTACTGAAACAGATTGAATACTTGTTTACAGTTACATAGACTTTAACTGATAATTAAGAAAACACAAAAATAAATATTTAGCTCATACTCAAGGGGAAGTAAAGTCTGTCTTAGGGTTTTGCCTGACAACACAGTCATAAGACCCCGGGTCAAAAGGACCCTGTTAGTATTGTGATTATTACAAGTTCACTTGGAATTGTTCACATTCTTTAAATGATCCAAAGAAGGCTCAGACAGAAAGGAAAGTGTAGAAATGTGTGGAGGGAAAAGGGTAAATGTGAGAGGATATTGTATCATTACCACGTACTGAAATGATGATCTATGGTTTTTGTTTCATACAGCAGTGTTTTTTATGCTTACCACTGCATCCCCTATAAGCAGATTACGACAAACCCAGAGATAAAAAAACGTTGGCTGGTATAAATAGAAACTCAGCGTGGCCTTGTCTCTGTTACCTACACACACAAGTCCAGGTGCAATGAACCCACAGGAGTCATACAAAGGCAAAGGCCCATCAATTAAACAATGATGCAGCCAAGATCCCAAAGTAATCACATTAGCTTCTGGAGGACGCTCCTCGATAGTGCTGTCAATCACATCAGACAGTATTTCTGTCCATCACCTTGCCTTCATTATTTTATCTATTCTGACATTTGTAAAAATACATGGTTAGAGTGATGACTGACAAATGTTGAGGAGGGTAATGCTGCTTGTGATACAGACAATGTAACTGTTGTATGGTAAATATATGTTGTAACTCCTAACATTATTTAAGAAGTAATAAAATAGTATTTTAAAGGCCCTAGGCTCTTCCTTTCCTGACTAAATTCAGTTGCTGCTTCAGGAAAAAGTGTAGACAGTTTATTAGCCCCCCATTTAATACATGACACAACATCATGAAGACACATTAAGTACTTTTAGAACATCAGCAGTATGGATTTTTCTTTGAGCTCTGTCCCAATTTAACATACAACCCACCGTCTGCAGATATTCTCTAAATCATCACTACTGATAAATATCTCTCCATCTGGGATGATAACATAATCCCTGTAATGGCCCGGTGTTTGAGCAAAGCTGCATGAACTGGCCCATCGATAATACTGACTAATCTAAGATACAGGCTGCAGTTCTCCAGTTACTTCCTGTAATGGCTCTCAGAAGTCACTAATGTTCACTGTCAATCAAACTAAATGGACCTCTGCTACAGTGCTTTTAAGTGTCAGTCTGCTAAAATGTAGTGATGGGAAATAGTTTTAAAGCAGATACAGGATTATATACAAAAACCTGCATGAGGCCGGCAGAAGTGAAATGAGGACAGTTAGCATCATGTGTACTCACGCTGCAGAGTGCTCTCTAGCTGAGAGCCGGCCAGCAGAAGGCAGCGGTAGCTCTCCATCTCCCTCTTGGACTCTTTCTCCTCCTCTCTCTCCTCCTGCAGTGAAGCTGGGCCCATTCCCTCCGTGTCCGACCCTGGATCAGGCTGAGAGAACTGAGGCTGTGGTGGGAGGTATTATCCAGGCCTCACATCCTCCATAGAGTCCTGCAGCCCTGCATAGTGTCCCAATGATCCAATCTGGGAGCCGCCACAAGGAAACTTATGCCCACCTGCCTCTGCGGGTCCCAGGATCCAGACGGGACAGTTCCCTGAGGATCTTCCTGACCTTGAGCCGCATAGAGTGACTCAACACTTCACAGTGACGGATCACTTAAGAGGATCTTTAGTCCTGTTGTTGCCTAGACTAGATATTTTCCTACACATACAAACTAGTGCCGGCTGACTGTCCTGTTTTAGCAGCAGCTACTTCAAAACAAACTAGGCTCCATCTGGCCACTGCTGTGTCTCTCTGTCGCCCCTCCCCTCCTCTCCCCCTCCCTCCCCTCTCCCTCTCTCTTTGGGCTTCAGTGCGTCAGCTCTGCAACAAGCAGTGCTCAAGATTCTGCTCCTGCCAACTCCCTACCAACTTTTCCTCTCACTTCGCACTCCCTGGTGCTGTTTTCCATGTCCCCAGTATTAGGCAGACTGTACTACAGTAGGCTGGATCGTAGGCGGTCTGGCTGCCATGTTCATGTCCCACTTTCTTCAGCTTTACAATAATATAGATGCACACACAGTGGAGAATAGATCTATTGTAAACAGAAAATGAAAATGCACCACACCCTCAGCCAACAAGTTTGGCCCATGCAAAGCACAGCCTTTAATACACAACAATCACATTCAAACAGAAGAACAAATATGAAAGGGTGTCATTGTGTACATACTGATACACAGAGCCTTTCTCAACTCCATTCCCCACTGCTTAGCCCACAACTACTGTGAATGGATGGTTGCTTATGAACAGTAGATATTTAAGTGGAGAAAACTGATAAATACTTGTATGTATGTACAGAATGTAAACCTCCTCAGTGTTTCACGTGTTTTTGATGTGAGGCCACACATGGAGCAGGGGGAAAGCAGCAGTACGCCGACCTGATACGCAGCCACTCAGCTGATCCAGCTTAGCCTCTCAGCCATCTCATTACCACACAGCATCTGCTTAGTGTGGCAAAATGCACACGCACACAAACACACATCAGACAAACCTGCTGACATAAACATTGGCATAATGAAGCACTACAAGGGCAGTTTATCTTCAAAACATTCTGCTTTATTTCAGAAAATCTTCAGGTTTCAAAGAGGTACATTCAGCTTGGAGGTTTGGAGTGTTGAGGCTGGAGACCCAAAGGGCTGGAGGTGGGGGGGGGGATCCCTGCTTCATGACGCAGGGCTGCTGAGGTGCCTGAAGAAGTCCACCTCCAGCCCTTTACAGACAGGGACAGCGTCCACAACCACAGAGCCTCTCTTGCTTTTTATTCTTACATTTTGACATTTTCTTACAAAAGTGGCTGGAAAAAGGTTGCATTAAAAATACAATCCATCATGTTATACTTTTCATTTAGACAGGCAAAACGTTAGATTTCAAGATATTTTTAAGCTCTGAAAATAGCATTTCTGATGTCACTTAAAGGTTTTATATTTTTTTAACAAAGCAGGCAGCCCCTCTCAGCTTGTCCCCTTACATCCGGGGTCTCCGGCTCAGTGCAGTGTGGAGGTGACATGTGACATGTCACAGAGTAAAGAATAGCATTCGTATTCCTGTCAAAAAACAAGCGGCCTTTGTAGAAAATGTCGCTGTGCATTTGTTAAGAACAAATCGGCATTCATCTAAATGTAATTGGCATTTATGACTGCAATTGTGCAGATGCACTGTATCAGATATGTCAGACTACAGTCAGTGGAGTGGAATACAAAGCCAGCACTTCAAAGTACTGTGCTGGAGATATGTGTGAACAGGAATCAGTGTATTACTAAAGTATAAAATCCTCACACTGACAGAATTTGTAAAGCAAAACACAAGATGAATGAAAGGTATCATCAGTAAAAGGAGTGGCATTGGTTCAGAGTTTGACTCTGGGATACTGGGAGTGTTGGGGGGGGCTGCCTGTCTTTGCATGTAGGACAAAGACTATTAAAAGGGATTGGCACAGACTCACATCAGGGCTGCAGTAAAACAGACAAACTCAACTGGCACAAAGCTAACCCCTTGGACAATAAAAAAAGATTTATGTAATAAAAGTATAACATGTGTGAGTAAAAGTACAGGTAACAATAAATATGCCAAATAGACAATACATGTTTGTGGAAAAAACAGAAACCTATATTCAGAAAACAGTATCTAAAAAGGTGATTTATAAATGATGGCATGTTTGAATGGAATGTATGAAGCAGTACACACAAGAAGTTAGAGGAAGGAACAAAACTCTGTCTTCCTGTCAGTCAGAAAACGTGACCAAAAACAGAAGGAAGGAAATGGAGGGTGAAGCCGCACGGTGACACAAACTGTGTTGACGCGGCAGGTCGGGAGTTGATGTTCTTTACACTCCAACTTTGGCCTGCTTCGGACAACTTATGCAAACTAGATAATGAGTGATGAACATAAATACCTCATTTAGGCTTTAGTGCATGTGTGCAATGTGTGGTTAATGTGTGTGTGTCCTCAGGCATATTGTAATGTGCCTAAGTGACCATCTATGCTATGAAGAAACCAGCTTCTTTAATAGTGCAGCAAATGTCTAAGCAAACTATATCTAGAGGTTCAAGTAATCCTGGTTTTCATGACACACGGAGGTGTCTGGCTTTTCTCATCCAACACGCACTTATGTAACACGCACCGACTTCTCACTTTCGGGTCACAATGGTGTGGACAGAATCAGATCGCATTACGTTCATCTTTTTGGCTTGGAGCAGATGTTTGTACACATCCCTATAGCTATATATACAGTACAGCACATATATTAATTTTCTCATCTTTAATTGAGTCTTAAATTATCTCTGAGGTTTGAAGATTAAGGTCATTCTCCAATGTTAGATTTCTTTCATCTCTAATCTATCTCTCAATCTTGCATACACACACAAACGTTTTGGATTGAGTGGTAATATGGCCGCTATTAACTCCACATATAACAAACTAATAACAATATAATCTTTATATAATCATCTTTAACCTGAAAAACTTTTCTTCATGAATTATTTTGACCCGAGTGTAATTTCTGAAAATAACCATTTAAATAATGACCGTGGAAAAGTGTCATGACAATAAAGTGGAATAAACTTTCAAAGTGTAACCATTGCAGAATATAGGACATTATGTCTTCTTTAAAATCTTTGCAGCATACAGTGACAGAACATCAATGGAGTGAAGCTTTCTATTGAGCCGTCTTTCATGCAGGTGAACCATTCTTGGAGTGGATATTATTACAACTGCTTGTTAAAACACAGCAGTGGGATAGAGCTACTGACAAGGCAGCTGTGTATGCATTCGTTTGTAAGCTAGTATTTTTAAAAAGTAAAAGAAAGAAACTAAATCATGCCTGTCATCTGAGTAGATATATTAAAAAGAATGCAGGGCACTGCTCTGCAGGCATGCGCTGGGGGGGTTGGGAGCTATAGGGAATGTGTGGAGAAGGACGGATCAGAGTCAAAAGACTGCGAAACCCCTTGTCATCCCTTCCCCCATATTTATGTCTTCTTTTTCTTCTGCTCTTCTTTTTAGATGGAGCCTGATGGCAGCCAGCTCTGACCGGTACAGGACCCTGGAGGTGTTGATGCCACCGGTCCTCGCTGCCTTTCACTGGCGATCCTTCAGGTGCTTATAGGTAAGTGGTGTGACAGGGGTAATCTGGAAAAGCACAAGCAGACAGATGTTACTTCAATGTTTTCCATATGAGCTTATGCCAACTACAAGGAGAGATCGAGACACCTTGAAACCAGAAAGATCATCAATCAAGAGAATCGGCAGTGATTGGCAACGTACCACGATACGTGAAAACCACTCAAATAAAACATTCCCGCCACCAGAGACAAGCAGAATTTAGGAAAGGAAATGATCCCAATTTTCCTTCCAAGCAAACTGATCTTGTTGAAGATCAGCAGTGACATTGAGCAGACACCAAACATTGCATTAGGTTTGTCTTGTGGTAGTTTACCTGGCTGTTTGTAGGAGGCCTTCCTGTGACAGCTATTGGGAGAATAGAAATGCATGTTAAACAGTGAAACCTGTAGCAGAGGGCCTGGTGCTGTTGTTAGGCAACAGTTACCGGTGATCCTGGTCAACAGTGATGGGAGAGTGTAACATTCAGACCTACCGACAGAGGGTGGACAAAAAAATGAAAACACTTAGATATTTAATACCAAGCTCACAAAAAGGTGCCAAGAGATGCCCCTTCACCTCTGAACACCTCCAGTGCTCTTGATATTGCTGCCAATTATTTTTTGACATCTACAGATAGTTAAAGCAAGTCCAATTTCACTATATTTGAGACTCACAAGTGTTTAACATTAGATTAATAAATAGGAAGTTATGAATTAAACAATCATACAAATAAATAGAGACCGAAAAGTATTACATTGTGAAATTATCCGACACATTTAAAAAATTCAGCTCATTATTATCAGCTCAATTAATCTTGCTTCTTTGCAAAATAAATGTTTCAGTTTCAGAGTTCATTCAAATGTTTTTCCGATTCAGACGGGGCAAAGCCTGGTTTGTGATACTAAAGGAACAGTAATTCACATGTTGCCCTCTATACCTGTCATCTCTCTACTGTCCGCTATCGAATATAAGCAACATAAAGAATAAAATAAATACAACATATTTAATAAAAACAGACTGAAGAAAGTAGATTTAGAACTTAGAGGATATATATAATAAAGAGCTGAATTTTTTTAACGTGTTTTTTCAACATCCTTTCCCAATGTAATATACATTTCATTTGTGGACCATTTTTGGTTTTATTCCACAATGTTTTCTCTATTTAATATTTTATTATTAGATTCATCTCTACAAATACATATTCAATATTATATCATGTCGTGTTTCTATTCATTTGTTTGCCCCCTTTATGTGATGCAGCACCAATGTCTGAGGTGAAGGCAACATCACACCATGCAGTGAATCAAGCTCAGCACTCACAAATGCATACATTGTTTTGCCAGGAAAGTAGACAGGCGACCAAAAACACAGGTTTGTACAGTACGTGCACACAGGACGACACGACCACGATCAAACCACAACGGTACATGAATGTCAGACTGCAGATGCAATAATGACAGACCAGCCCTGCGGTTTCAAACTGTCAGATAATGAAATCCAAGCAAACTAACACCGACACCTCACGCTCACACATTCCTGGAACAAAAAATAATTTGATGGAAGGAAATGAAAATTTAAAATTGGGTTTTTAAAAGCACATGCATAAGATAATATAAGAGGGGCGTCCTAAGGGAGGCCGAAAGGAGCATGTTTACAAAGTTTGCAGCATTAGTGCCTAGAGATGATTGTATGTGTTAAATATGTGCATCATTTGAAGTAGTAAAGTCTGACATAGAAAAGGTGCATCTCTTCAGGCAGCGAATATCAGCTCACAAAACACAGAAGAACACACTGGGTTCTGTTGTTGAATGTTTGCCAGTAAGCCTTTGATTCTGAAAACTCAAGAGTTAGGGACCAGAGAAACTGGACAGTTTGGCTGGGAGGGGGAAAGGGGGTGGGGGGCTGGCGAGTCTTTGATTGGCTTAAATGGCCTGAAGCTGGTACCTGTTTAAATGACAGTATTGGACTCGTCTGAAAAGGTTCTCATGAGCAGGGGCCTGGCTGAAGACCGGGGAGACTGGTGGCCCCCGGCGCTCGAATGAACTGGCTTCATCTAGAAGGGTGAGGCAAGAGACACCAAGACATCACTACGCTGACAAACACACACTTTGCCTCTCGCTCCATCTTGTGCTGCTACTTGCACAGAGACAAACATATATTGACAGGGAACACACATAGGCATACATATATGTAGACAGGTGGACAGTGGAAACCAGTCCTGGGGCCTAGACACAGTTTCCTTGCAATAATATTTGTTAAGAAACCTTGGCTCTATATGAATTGGTTCATATTATTCGAAAAGCGGCTATGCTTGCACATTTCTCAAAAGCATTAGCAGTATAACACGCAGGCACAGACAGAATGCAGTGGCCCTCAGGGTTGGTGGTGAGGATCCAGGATGAGGTTGCTGACTTGAGCCTCATGCAGATAAGTTTGACGTGATGCATTCACCTGACTCGACATGCGGAGGCAGCAGGCATCGAAGCAGCACGGCAGCTGGGAGGAAACACTGACTGACGCGACTGGACACACAAGAATGGAAGACTGACTGCACGTTTGGACACCCGGTCCTACTCCACACTGCTTGGGCACGCACACCTGCCCACTGACCACACAATTTATTAAGCATATCTAAAGAAAATAAATCCAGTCGAGGTTTAAAGATAAAGCCATCACAGGATAGCATTTCTGATGTGACATCTCATCTGATCATTGTCTAACCTAATGTGTCTATCTAAGTGGGTACTGTTTGAAGCCACAGAATGCCACCTGAGTTACTTTAGAGCAGGGTTGTCAAACTCAAGGCCCGGGGACCAAATCCGGCCCGTGACTTAACTTCATGCGGCCCCACAAGAGCTTGCAAAGAATATAATATGTTTATTAGACGGTTACATGGCGATTTACAGAAGCACGTTGCCCATAAACTACATGTCCCACAATGCATCTCAAATATGCATTTCTCAGAATTTGACATTTCTTTCTTCAAAATGTTACTTTGTTTTCAAAATGTGGCTTTTTTCTTAGAATTTGCTTTTCTTTTAAATCATTTTGTGACATGCGCACTGAGTTGCAATTATTTGCCCCAGACTTCTGCTTTCAGACGTAGTTAATTATTAAGTTATTCCCCTATCAGATTATAATCCAATGCAGAGGCAATAATGTAATATAATACATTATTTTATATATATTAAATATTTATATATGTATTTTTATATATCTTAAAGTTCCAGCCGGCCCTTTGAGTGCAAACTTAATGCTGATGTGGCCCTCGATGAAGTTGAGTTTGAAACCCCTGCTTTAGAGGGTAAGGAAGGAGTCAAACAGTGGGAGAGGAAGGACACAACATGTAGGAAACGAGCAAGAACAAGTGGCAGAAACAAAAACTCAGCAGGAAGAGTCTTGAGCATAACAGCGGACAGATAGAAATAGAGACCTCAGTCGGTCCACGAGAAGCTGTGAGTGCTAGCGGTCTGCGACAACATGAAGATAGTAGATGTCCCCGAGGAAGGAAGGCGATGCTTCATCTTTAAGGAGGCAGGTCAGGCGAGGAGGAAAGGAAATAAGAGGGTGAGAGAGTAAAGGAACACTAGAGCAAGAGCACTACTTAGCAAGAACATGTTAAAATGGTAGAAAAAGTGTACAAAATAAGGTTAAAGGGGGCGTTGTTAATTAAAAAGCTTTAAAAAGTACTAGAATGAAGACAAAAGCTAGAGCAGTCATTTTGATCTACGGACTGCAAAATCTGCAGTATGCCAGCTCCTGCAGCGACATAAAGACTTATTTATTTTGTACATTTGGTTTGGTTTATTACTTTTCCAAAATAAAACGCGTCTAGACACAATTAAAAAAACCAAGAGTGGATCGAATGCCCAGAAGCATAGCGCATAGCAGCAAACAACTCCAGCTGCTTGGGACACACATTAGCCTAAGTCGAGTCGATTGAAAGGACAGAATATGTCTAGGAATTATAAATGTGTAGTGCTTTTTGTTCTTTAAACCATGGTGATCCATACATTTTACAAACTTGCATATTGCTGGATTCAAATGTCTCTTAATTAAGACTACTTTAAGTCTAATGAGGACTAGTTATGCTCGACATGTCGCCTAGGTGCCATGCGTAAATAAACATTGTAGCCCTGCAATGTGCAAACTGTTTATTCACCTCACTTACAGCGTAACATTTGCCCTATTTGGATGACTCGTCCCAAACACATACATAAAAACAATGTTGTGGTTATGGGCAACTAGCTAACCCCAAATATCAAAAAACACAAATTGACCGTTAGCGAGAAGTTAGCATTGGGTGTGTTTGAATGTGTTTTAGCTTTTAAATGAAAGCTTTGTTTACATTTCAAAACAATGTGTTTAATGTCCATTGTCTTCATGTCACCCTCATGCTCCACCTCCTGGTATAACAACACAGATAAGAGAGTTGTTGGTTGAGGCCAATAGGATTCTGCACTGAAGCATTTCTCTGTATACACAAAGTCCTGCACACCTGAGCATTCTTACCATATGAGAAGCATTTGATTTATATCTCCCTTGTAACCATACCCCACCCCAAGTCAAGGATGGGCTTTATTAACAATGACCATACCTTTGGGGAAATAAAAGGTTAAATATCACGAAAACTATACGTCAACATTGAGAAGAGATATTAACAGACAGAGAGAGAGAAAACGTGAATTAGAGAGTAAATGTGTGTGTTTCTGCGTTACCTGTCCAGTGTGGGGCCCGCGGGGTTTGCGGAAAACCACCAGCAGGATCTCTGGCAGTAGGCTGAGCAGGATGAGCAAGATGATGACCAGCCAGGCTGACACCGAGCTCAGCATGTTGGCAAACACAAAGTACAAACGCTGCTGCTTCAGGAAAGGCCTGCAGGAAGGAACAGGTTGAATAAAATACAAAATAACAAGTCGCCTACAATGAATATGAGTTATCCTATCGTGAGTTGTTTTCTTACCATATTATTCCTCCCCAGAAGAAGCTGAAAAACACGTAGAAAGCCAGGGAGCCCCAGATAACAAAGTGGTTGATCCATGTCCAGTGCCGTGTGTCCAGAGCGAGCTAGAAAGGCAAAGGAAATGCACTAAATATCATGCCAAATGTGAAAAAACGAAATGTGCCAAAGACAGATGTTCGGCAAGGCACTACTTTATAAATATAAGAGAATAAAACCTTACCTTAAGTGTGACGGTGAAGACAAGGACAGTGAAGACAATCGTTCCATACGACCAGTTGCCAAAGACCTGGATTTGAATACCACCAATTAGCAAATGTACTTAGCAGACGATGCCCGATGAAGTAATTGAATTATCACACTCATTAAGAAAGTCCAACCTGGCCGTTATCCTGCAGTGCTGGGTTACCAAACAAATATCGAACACCAAAGAAGAAGAGCAGGCCGTGGAAGACTCCGAGTAAAGTCCAGTAGAAGAAGGGACCCCACTGTAACATTCCGTTCTTAGCAATCCCTCTGAAGAAATTCGAGAAGTAGAAAGAAGAACAAAGTTATAATCAGTATTAAACATAGCATATCATCTCTATTATCAAAAAGGGGAACAGGAACAATGACATTGTGAAGTGAAGAATGGGAACAGCTCTCCTTTGTGCAAATTGCCCACTCAATGTCTAATGTAGAAGTCTAAGGGGGACTTGAAAAATAGGATTGATATTGATAGATTTCTGCACACAAGGGCTATATCAGGTCAAAATGTATTATACAAATAAATTGACCATATGAGTTGAATGCCTACACAGCATAATCATCAAATAGCCAGAGTGGGATGGGGCGAGAATTGTATGTGATATGTTAAAGAATCAGAAAGAGCTTACATAAATGTGGCTTTGACAAATAGACCGGGTAACTTGTTTATAAAATAAATAATCATTTATATATTTATTTGAACATTGTTGCTTTTCACTTAAAGGAGGTAAGTTAGTAAGGACGTAACATTGACATAGTACCTCAGAATGTACTGCAGATAAGCACATGTTCCCAGGTTTACCTGTAGAGGGTAGCATTGTCCAGCAGAACCTCCATGCAGATGTGCTGCTCCAAAAGGCTGTAAGCCAGGATGGGCATAGAGGTGAAGCAGATGTTGTACATCGTCAGATAGGCCGCGTCATATAGGGGCTGGGGAGGATGGGAGGAGGAGGAGGAGGGAGGGGAAAAGGGGAGGGACAGGCAAGGAGGAGGTGGACGGGGGATGGGGCAACTGGGGGTTAATATCATGGGAGAGGAAAAATCTCAAACACACCACCATACGTAAACACACACTCATTGTCTCATATAAGCACGCTTATATACATCTTTCATGCAATCATGCTTGCCCTGTAGCGGGAGATAATGAAATATTCCTGCTTAAAAAGATAAAAAACAAAACTTTAATCAAAAATCAATGCGAGGAAAACCTTTTTATATAAACACTGTACCATTAAAAATGTATCACTTCAATTCTAATTTATAAACGAGCAACTTCATCAATGTGCTCCAAACTGTAATCAGGTCATCTTATTCCTAGCTGGATTTGAATAATGTATTATATAGTATGACACACACACGGGCAGATACGCACACATGACACTATAATGATATAATATCCACATAGGATGTACCTTGGTGGCAGAACATGACACATGTCTGTTTTTATTTAGTGCCATGTGCTCTTAGTCAGTCTATAAACATATCAATCAGAGCTCAAACATCCCAGGGGGCAGTGAGGGAGGGGCAAGCTGAGGGAAAAAGACTAGCATTCAGGAGGACGAGCGGAAGAGGTGTTGATTCAAGGGATACTGCCTCCTTTCATGTTCAGAACATCTTTGAACCTCAAAGGGCCTCAGGACATACTCACTTGCTGGGAATAGCCACAGAAGAACTGGTACAAAAACTGAGGTAAGATGAAGCAAAGGTTCTGCAGGCAAACAAAACAGAGAAAAGGCTCACACTGATGAATAAAAACATCAGAACGACATCAAATGCATCCAAGTCCCCGTGTGTTTATTATGTGGGTACAATACTGCAATACATTTTTACAAAACGGTTGAGTTTGTTTGCCGTCAAATGTGTCTCAGCACGTCATCCTCTAATCAGCCAGTGTGTGCGCAGTGTGAAATGAAATCAATGCTGCTCCTACCTTGTAGAAGAAATATTGCACCAAGTGTGCAATGCGAACATAGTAGAGATGCCCATGAGCCAACAAAAGTTTCTTGAGGTGCTTGAGTTGGGGATGGCGTAATCACTGTTCCTCACTGCCTGTCGACCCTCTTTACCCTTAATACCTGGAACACCAAAAGCAGATATCACACACTACAAAGAAAACCTCCATTTCCTCTATCGGATGCAGTCATTAAAGAGCGCTTTGTCAGCTTCAGTGTGAGATTTCTTACCAATCCCGACATGAGCCTCCAAAATCATGCTGACATCATTTGCACCATCTCCTATGGAAAGGGTGATGGGACTTCCTTTGGAGTTTTTCACCATTTTAACGATCTGTAGATGCAGCAAGACAAAGGGGCAAACATTAAAAAACCACTGTGAAAGTAATATATTTTAAATCACTTCATGAGGAAATATTTGTTCCAGATTCTTCTGACCTGTGCCTTCTGTAGAGGGGCCATGCGGCAGCAGAGCACAGATGTGCAGTTCTGACAGATCTGCAGGAACAGGTTCTTGTAGCGACTTGAGTTGGATTCAGAGGAGGAGTTGAGCACCATGGACAGCGTGGCTCCATCTATGATAAAGCCGTAGTCATGGTTTGCTGAAGACCAGGCCCTACAAAACAACAAAAAAACAAAAAGGGGAATAGGTTCAAGTTTAGTCATTTATATTATTCAGTTTAAAGACACAACAGCAAAGTATACACGATAACTTTAATACAGATCATTTAAACGGCTCATATTATGATATTTTTAGGCATATATTATGGGTCTCAGATATATAAAAAAACATGTCTATGATGTGTTTTGCTCAAAATACCAAACAGATCATGCATTTTAGACATCCCTCATATCCTTCTGTTTCAGCC